>NW_024012665.1:0-830 GCF_000499745.2 Eimeria mitis | reverse complement strand
TATATATATATACAATATACACTATTCATATTATATTTATATATAAATATAAATATATATATAAACATACCGGGGTACTTGTATAAGAAACCGAACGCGATTGGACTTGAGTTTATAATCTCTAACCCAGGTAGCCAGCCGTTGCCACTCATATTTATCTATATATATATATATATATATATATATATATATATACAATATACACTATTAACATAATATATAAATAAATAAATATAAATATAAATAAACATACCGGGGCACCTGTATAAGGAACCGAACGCGGTTAGACTTGAGCTTATTGTCTCTAACCCAGCTGGCGAGCCGTTGCCACTCGTATTTATCTATATATATATATATATATATACACAATATACACTATTAACATAATATATATAAATAAATAAATAAATATATATATATAAATAAATATAAATACATACCGGGGTACTTGTATAAGGAACCGAACGCGGTTGGACTTGAGCTTATTGTCTCTAACCCAGCTAGCTAGCCGTTGCCACTCGTATTTGTATATATATATATATATATACACAATATACACTATTAACATAATATATAAATAAATAAATATAAATATAAACATAAACATACCGGGGTACTTGTATAAGGAACCGAACGCGGTTGGACTTGAGCTTATTGTCTCTAACCCAGCTAGCTAGCCGTCTCCACTCGTATTTGTCTCTGCCGTAAACTGAAAGCCGCCATTCTACTTGTTGATATTTTCGAGTTTCTAAATCTTTTATTACTTCAAGAGTTAGTTCAGCGAGGTAGCGGCCTGGATATATATATATATATTTATATATATATATATA
>NW_024012664.1:0-831 GCF_000499745.2 Eimeria mitis | reverse complement strand
GTCTGCATACGCACACGTAAGAGCAACCGAGAGCGATTTGAACGTGGTTTCGCTTCAATTTCTTTATAGTCTAGGTGTATAAATAGGGTTTCAAAAGACTCACTGCTCGTGGCTTGATTGTCTTCCGCATTTGCCGAGTTGCTACCCAGCAACAAGATGGCGGCGGTGACCAACGAGATGAACTTGAGACCAGCCATTCTCGAGGTCCAGCGGAGTAAGTGAGTAAGTGGGACAGCTAAAGCACTCCAAAGCATATATGATCCTTCAAAGGAAGGGGGAAAATTTGTTGAAATAGATCATCGGCGATGTGAGCGTCGGGGTTGCGCTGGAGGCGGTGTCAAGCCTTGCCCTGGCGGCTGGCGCCAGTCCCCACCCTGCGGACTGCACATCCATAATCGTCTCCACGGTAATAATACAATTCTATAGTTCTATTTTGCTTTACTATATCATAAATGATAATTCGTCTTTGAGGAGTTTGTGTGGGAATCCGTTCGGCATTTTCTGCAGGGCGGGGTGAAGAATCCAATTTTCGACATCTCACCTGCAACCCCCAAATTTGTTAGAATTCAGGTGTTGCTTTAGCAGGCTCTAGGTGTTTCGGTGTTCGTGTTGTGTTTTCGGCTTGTTAGAAGACAAGCACGTAGGTTTTGCTTTCCGCGTCTTTACCGACAGTCCGCGTGCTGCTTCCTCCCTTCAATCCCTACTGTTCATCAAGCGCAAGCATGCTCTGCAGGCGGGATTTTGGAGGTCCACCTCAAAAACCTGATGCTGAACCCGATCGTTTCCTGTTACTGTTTAGATGACGTGCAGGAATGCTGAGCATGCACTGTG
>NW_024012663.1:0-831 GCF_000499745.2 Eimeria mitis | reverse complement strand
GCAATACCTGCAACGCAAGCGGGCAGTCGGCGCAAGATGTTTCCTGAAGAGTAGAAGCCTTGACACGATTTTTGACTCCTGGCTGCGTACCAGTTTTTGATGTACGAGGAACCGCCATGCGTGATCTTGCCATGCGCAAATCGTGCATCAGACAGTGCTTCTACCACAGAGTATGCATGAGCGTCAGTAGCCACACGTAGATAGGGTTTTTGCGAGTTATTGTCCGGTGCTGGTTCTTGTAGTTTTAGGACTGGGTGTTTGCGTGCGTGGCTGGCTGTATACCGCAGGGGCGTTGTTGACAACCCATTCGTATGGACCTACGATTGATAGCTGGTGTGGTAACTTGGTCGTTCCCGTGCAGAAGTTGCATGTTGGCTGAAGTCACTGAGTAATTGTTACAATATTTGATTTTACATCATCCTTCGAGCGCATAGTAACAATGATGGTGGATATTAGAGAATCATCCGCCCATCTGTTTCCTGAGTACTACCTTGCATGCGAGAAGAACCCCCATATGCAAGAGAAACAATGAAGGACCGTAGGCGCACTGCAGTCCGCATCACAGTTCACTATGTTCATACACCAGAGAGTATGTTTAATCGCTTGACTAGAACGTCGAAGTGGAAGCAGCCTCAAAAGGCTGGCGTGTGGAACTTTTTGGTCCATAGAGCAGGTAGAGGCGAAGGTCTCCAGAACGCATGCTGCCTCCTCTGTATATCAGGAGGTGCGGATGTTTGGTCGCTTCACCAGAAGGGCAAAGTGGAAGCAGGCTCGCAAAGCCGCCATGCAAAACTTTTTGGCCCATAGAGCAGATAGCAGCGATGGGCTCTA
>NW_024012662.1:0-831 GCF_000499745.2 Eimeria mitis | reverse complement strand
CTCTGGGGGCGCTACGGGCGTGGTATAATGCATACTCCAATTATTTTGGGAGCCCGTCTTAAGCGTTCGCTTATATATCGACTTCATGCATATGAAACACGTTCTATACAATTGATGCCTACAAGTTTATGGAAGTCGTTGACCTGACATTTGGTCTTGTTGGGGCTTCTATTTGTTGCGAAGCATGCTGTGGATGCGTGTGGTCTACTGCGCCATATGCTGAATGCACTGCACATATGCTAAGCCTTTCTATCCGCCGGTTCCAGCCGGTTCAATATCGTAGTGCGTCAACTGTGTCGTCAAAAGAGAGTACGGTGTAGACAGAGGAAGGCACAACAGGCGTTTTTGCCGCTTGCCGATAGTGGGTGATATCACCAAACCGACTGAACGGTGCTGTTGGACGGGGAAGCTATTTTTGCATCAATATGTCTCCTGGCACCGACTGCATTGCCGGCGAGTTGCGTTGAGACAATACTTCAATCCTTTGTTGGCGAACACCACTACTGGCTCGACGCATATGCTACGTTGTAACGATTACAGAGGTGGCTGTCGAAGTTCGTATGCCCAGTGAACCGCCAGCGGTTCCAGCAGTTGGGCAAATCAAGAAACGCCACCACGTTGGAATAGTCCAGTCACATTCGTGCGGGGAATTTGCGGTAGCATGCAGTGCCGCGTCAGTTATTCATTGTTCGCGGTGCTGGCTCGTGCATGTGGTCACGAGCAAGCGCCTTATCCTCTTCAGTCATTTTTGTACGGATTTTCTTTCTCTGCAGCATCCAGTTTCGGCATAGCGGGTGCAGTGCAATTTGTGAACTGGGCGAGGCGCTTGGA
>NW_024012661.1:0-832 GCF_000499745.2 Eimeria mitis | reverse complement strand
CAGTGCCCACAACCGCCCTGAGGGGATGCGCTTACTCTTAAGAGCCTCTGCAGTAGAGAATGCTGCGCGGAAACGCAACACCAGATAAGGCTCCGCCACACATAGGCGCGCTGGCCAGCTGGCGCACACTGCATGGCCCCACGGTGTTCGCACGTGTTTTGCCAGCGTTGCACTGAAGACTGCGTATGCTTTTGTCCGAATGCGGGTCCTATACCCCACGGCAAGAGAGCGTAGGGCATGCAGTGCACAGCGATGCAGTTCTCTGCACAGAATTTAACTGTAGAATCGCTTTTTTGGGAACAGCGTCGAGGATCCAGAAAACGTTTAGGATGCTGACGATATATCATGCTCGCGATCCAATATGCCCTGTACCGCGTTCACCCCTGATAAAGCGGTAAGTTGACGAGAACACCCTGCAGCGAGGTAGCTTGCTCAAAGTAATGTCAGCTACGCATTCATGCACGGCGGATCCTCCGGACACAGAACAGCTTATGTTATCTTTCCGGACAAACGCCATCTGCCTGCGCAACGACACCCTTTTCCTTTACTGCAAACGCGCTGCATATTCATAGGAATCATGTTGACAGTGCCATAGCCAGCCGCTGGCCCTTCGCTACTGTCGCGTTCCACGGAAAAGCTGCCGGAAATGGTCCCCTGACTGGGCGTCTATGCAACGAAGAGTTCAGCGCAGAGCACTGTGGAGACGCCGTTGCCTCTTCCCATCCATATATGCGACTCTCATCGTGCGCAATGAGGCTATCATGAAAGACCACCAGTGACAGGCTCGTAAACTTTAGTCACTCCGAACACGAAACAGCTTAATTGGTTTCAG
>NW_024012660.1:0-832 GCF_000499745.2 Eimeria mitis | reverse complement strand
CTTACTCTTAAGAGCCTCTGCAGTAGAGAATGCTGCGCGGGAACGCAACACCAGATAAGGCTCCGCCACATATAGGCGCACTGGCCAGCTGGCGCACACTGCATGGCCCCACGGTGTTCGCACGTGTTGTGCCAGCGTTGCACTGAAGACTGCGTATGCTTTTGTCCGAATGCGGGTCGTACACCCCACGGCAAGAGAGCGTAGGGCATGCACAGCGATGCAGTTCTCTGCACGGAATTTAACTGTAGAATCGGTTTTTTGGGAACAGCGTCGAGGATCCAGAAATCGTTCAGGATGCAGACGATATATCATGCTCGCGACTCAATATGCCCTGAACCGCGTTCACCCCTTATAAAGCGGTAAGTTGACGAGAACACCCAGCAGCGAGGTTGCTTGCTCAAAGTAATGTCAGCTACGCATTCATACACTGCGGATCCTCCGAACACAGAACAACTTATGTTTTCTTTCCGGACAAACGCCATCTGCCTGCGCAACGTCACCCTTTTCCTTTACTGCAAACGCGCTGCATATTCATAGAAATCATGTTGACGGCGCCATAGCCAGCCGCTGGCCCTTCGCTACTGTCGCGTTCCACGGAAAAGCTGCCGGAAACGGTCCCCTGACTGGGCGTCTATGCAACGAAGAGTTCAGCGCAGAGCACTGTGGAGACGCCGTTGCCTCTTCCCATCCATATATGCGACTCTCACCGTGCACGATATGGCTATCTTGAAAGACCACTAGTTACAGGCTCGTAAACTTTAACCACTCCGAACACGAAACAGCTTAATTGGTTTCAGCACTACCGGCATCTCCAATGATTTCTGCCCCTTTA
>NW_024012659.1:0-832 GCF_000499745.2 Eimeria mitis | reverse complement strand
ATGAGGGCCCCTGTGCATGCTAGTGTTTTGTCGGTCAGGCATTGCTGCTGCTGCTGCTGCTGCTGCTGCTACTGTCTTGTCTTGACTGTCTGTTCCACACTGTTACTGTTGCTGCTGCAGCAGCAGCAATAGCTTTCTGCTGCTGTTGACGCTGCAGCAGCAGCAGCAACTGTCTCCTTCTGTCTCCTGTCTCCTCTTCTCCCGCAGGTTGTCCCTGGGCGGACCCACCCAATCATGCAGAGCACCATCACCATCCCCAGCGGCTTCATCGTCTCCGCCATCAAAGTCGGCCTGGACCCATGAGGGCCCCCAGGGGCCCCCAGGGGCCCCCGCGGGCCCCCAGGGGCCCCCCACGGGCCCCTAGGGGCCCCCATGGGCCCTCAGGGGCCCTCCACGGGTTCCCAAGGGCCCCCCGGAGGCCCCTAGGGGCCTCCTGGGGCCCCCTGGGGGCCTCATAAGGGCCCCCAGGGGCCCACTGAGTGCCCTCAGGGGCCCCATGCGGGGCCCCATGGGCCCCGTGACAGCCCCCAGTGTCCCCACGAGGGGCGCCAAAGGGCGCCTGAAGGGCCCCAGGGGGGCCCCCTGGGGCCCCCTGAGGGGCTTTAGGGGGCCCCTGGGTATGGTAAAGGGCCCCTAGAGGGGCTTAAGGGCTGAGGGCCTCTAAGGGCCCCCTTTGGGTACTAGGGGGCCCCGGTAGGGGCTGGGGGCCCTCCTATGGAGAGGCCGACAAACAATAAAGAGAGTCAATACTGACAAATAGATGAAGTCTATAGAGAAGATAAAGGGACTATATATATATATATATATATACATATATATATATATATATATA
>NW_024012656.1:0-832 GCF_000499745.2 Eimeria mitis | reverse complement strand
TCTGCACGGCGTTTTGAGTTGCTGCTGCAGCAGCTGCTCTCCGGTAGGGCAGGCCCGCAGGAACAGCAGCAGCAGGAGCAGCAACAGCTTAACCTCTATGATATCGCCAAGTGAGACTGTATGAACACAAAATATAGCACAATTACAAGCGAACGCACACACACACAAACACACACGGGCGCCGTTCAGCAGGTAGTCAACGCAGTGTCTCTACACCGCGCGCGTCGCAGTGCATGGAGCAGCACTATTTGTATATATCGCCACCTGGTATTTAGTTATATCGTGTTGTTTCGTGTGTGTTTATGTCTTGGCGCGTGGGACCTGCAGCCGTGTCTCTGACGCAGTGCTGCAGACTGCAAATAATTTGCAGCAGTTCATTCGCGACCATCATCGAGCGATGGGGCCCGAGGCGATAAGAAAGCTTCTTATAGATGAACAAGAGAGAACACCGCAGCAGCAGCAGCAGCAAGGGCAGCAGCAGCAGGAAACTGTAGCTGCACGGGATATATTGGAGGCGGTGGAGCAGCTTGCTGATGACGAGCGTCGCCTGTTGCTGAAGTCTCTGCGGGAGATTGCTTCCGCTGCACTACAGCACCAAGAGCTTCTGGAGCTCCAGCAGCAGCGCCAGTCAGGTTTGGGCCCCCTGCAACGTCTTCAAAGGAAGGCCGTCAATAGGTTCTTAGCAACTGTTCCTGGACGGGCAGCGTTGGGTGGCCTGCGGCAACTGAGCAGCGCAGCTGCGGCGGCAGCAGCACCAGCAGCAGCTGCTGCAGCCCATGCAGCACAGTTGCCGCTGATACGCATGCTGCTGCAGTCCCCCTTGATGAATTTG
>NW_024012655.1:0-832 GCF_000499745.2 Eimeria mitis | reverse complement strand
CATGAACATTACCGGTTGCTTGGCAGCGGGGCTGGCAACCCCTGCGCGCCCAATCTTCATCTAGGACTTTGACTTTGTCTCTGCTTCTTTTTTGTCTCAGTTGTTTTCTCTGCATGTATATATGCTGGAGAGAAAGGTCAGGAGGCGGCCGATGTGTGTGCATTTCAACTAAACCCTAAACCCTAAACCCTAAACCCTGTGGTGACGCAGAAGCTCCCGATGATGAGGATCGACGAACTCCTCGACGCTTTGCTGGGTTCAGCAGTCTACTCACCTGACACGGCTGTATATATACAAGCAAGAAATGTATTCACATCCCCCCCATCTCCGGCTCTGTTATATCTAGACGGAGTCAACAAAGGCAGAGGCATGCTTAATACACTGAGTCGGCGGTGCGAACCTTCTCGGGTGTATCGACTGCAGATACTGCTTTCCTTCTATTTCAACGAGGAGCTTACCCCTTGGCCCCGTATCATCCATGGGTTTCTTCTGATTAGTTTTCACTATTCAAGGAGAGTAAAGAGCTGAATGTATGACAATGCTGTAAGAGAGCCCCTTTACATCTAATTTTATTATCGTTGTTATACGCCAGCTAGCCCGCTGCGAGTGTGGAGGTGAGAGGGGGGATAACAGCTAACTGAAGGTTTGTCTCTCTGAACCCTGTGGTGCTGTCAAGCGTCACAAGAGGCATCGATCCCCCAGCGATCGTCCTGCACTGCAGTACAACCAACAAACTGTATAGCCCCCGAAGCAGCTTCACCTACCCTAGACAGTCTCCATCTGCCCTGAGTACAGTAGGTTAAGATCCTCGGGTTGGAGGGGGCAGGGAGAG
>NW_024012654.1:0-833 GCF_000499745.2 Eimeria mitis | reverse complement strand
GTTCATGCTGCGGCGCTGTATCCTCCGTTGTTGAGCTTGGCAGGCGCGTGCCTTTCGAGGGAGTATGGTGCGCTCGATTTGCAAAGGAAACAGGAGTCATCGGCGAATAAATTGCAAAACAAAGTGGCTGGTCTGCAGGGTACCGGACGAGTGCTTCAGTGGCCGCCTTCTGATACTCTTGGTAGACTTGACTAAGTCCTATTATGTAAGCAAAGATACTCAACAGTGCCTTCATTATTGTAGTCTTTAAAAGCCCCCTGTAGATGCTTACATACTTCTTCCCAGCCCGTATTGAATCCAAATCCATCATCCATGTACACGATATCCTCCGTACGAGGAAGAAGACAACCGAGAAACGTTGTAAATGAGGTTGGACTGTTAACGCATAATCGGGGCATTATCAGGTAACGAAGCCATACTCCCCACCACAGGTCTCCACATTATGCGACATCAAGCATCGAACCCACACAGAGATAGCTCTAGGATACTCACGCGGTAAAAAAACCACACATTGATTCATCCAAAGGAAGACTGCAACCACTCTCCTGATGGCTGTGAAACGTTGGGGGGCTACAGCGGAACGTTCACTCCCACATTATCACGAGTGGCCCGCTCCCTAGTCAAAATACGATTAGCCCAAGCTTAGACACAAGAATTGGACCTCGAGGGACACTGGAAACCGTGACTTCGGGACCTGTAAGGACCGATGCGAGCTGCGATGACGCCAAAGACTTGCGGTAAACGTTCCCCTAAGGCAGCTGATCTCCCTTCCCTGTTTCCAGGCATCCTGGGCGTTCAGCTGAGGGCCCGCGGTTAAAAGGGGAGAAGAGAGT
>NW_024012653.1:0-833 GCF_000499745.2 Eimeria mitis | reverse complement strand
TCAAAATTCTGCACACAGCCACCCGCAGCCGCAGCTGGATGTACACCCCAGGGTCACCTACGGTACTACTACTGCACGGCTGCAACACAGCTACACAGGTCAACCAGCCGTTCAGGTTTTTGTGGTGAGAAAGTTTTAATAAACAAAGTTTTATTCTTTTTAAATCTAATTTTACTTTATTTGAAATGAATTAATTGTCTGTTTCCACTCAAACTGTTGCACGGGATGACTGCCTATGTGGCTATCGTTCAGTCGGCGACAGCTGGACACCGTAGCTAGGCCAACACACGAAACGAGAAACAAGCGAAATATATTTTAATTTTTAATAGAAAACTCGCAGTTTTTGTGTTTCATTTTGCATGGAAATAGAGACAAAGGGCTCTATGGAAACGGAATTTCGGTGTCCGTGCATCGTTTTGTATTCAGAAACTGAACATGTTAGAGAAAGCTGCAGGAAACTTGAATTTTTTTTTGTGTTTCGTTAAGAAAACAACAAAAACAAAGCAACTGCGAACGTTTTTACATGGCTAAATGCATACTTTAATATCTTTTTCGCTTTCTGTATACAACTCTGAGGTGTACATACACCTCAGACTTGCACACGGAAACCTGAAATCCTGCTGCGTGTGACCCGGTGCAAGAAAGCAGCCATTAAAGTTGAAATTTATAGAAAAATGAGGCATCAAAGTTATTTATTTTGTGTATTTTATTTGTTTTATGCATTTATTTTGGCGAAAATCCTTTTTTCTTTCGGTCAATCGGAGTCAGAAACCGCGGAATACCGCGACCCTGACACCGATGAAAACTTGAATTTCTCTGAAACCACTGAAACT
>NW_024012652.1:0-833 GCF_000499745.2 Eimeria mitis | reverse complement strand
TCTTTGTCACAATTAACCGAACTAGTCGCATTTCCTGTTTCTTCAAAGCCAACATATGCATGCTTCGCGCTTTCTTCTCACCCGTCCCGGCTTCCGAAGCTCTAAATGCCTTGAAACACTGCTTATTCACGTTGCATCATCACAGGGAACGACGAACTGCCCGCAAAACAAGCATGGGGATGCAGAGCCATTGCAAGCTCTGTCAAAAACAAATAAATAAGCTCCCATTGTCTTAATCATGCCGGAAACGTGAACCTAAGAATCGAATTCCATGGAGGAAGAGCGTGACAAGTAATCCCACACACCATCGTCAACCCGCCTAAGAAAGGTCACCGCAAACTCCTACATAGCCTCCTAATTCAGGTATGCTGTGCGGAACCGTGCCCCAACACTGATGCCGAAAATCATGTTGAAGGTGGGAAACAGTGATCTAAATCCGTACAGACCGCTGCCAGATTATCTCAAGAAAAGCGCAAGAGTCTCGAAGGGGGGAAGTGATTGAGCGGAAAGAGTTAAATTATTCTAGCGGACGATCAGAGCTGCTGCGTCAGCTGCAAAAGCCCAGCCACAGTTCATTTGAATAGTAGTGGATCTCTCCCTGAGCAGCATATTTGCATTGGCGTGGATGGAGAATGGAAATCAAGTTGTAGGACGGAGTGGCTTGAGAACAAAACCCCCACTCACCTCCAACCCGCCTAGGCAAGGTCACCGCAAACGCCTGCACAGTCTCCTAATTCAGGTACGCTGGTCTGAATCACGCCCAAACATTGATGAAGAAAATCATACTGAAGGTGGGTGGACGCAATCTAAATCCACACACACCGCGGCCCAAC
>NW_024012651.1:0-833 GCF_000499745.2 Eimeria mitis | reverse complement strand
GCTGCTGCTGCTGCTGCTGCTGCTGCTGCTGCTGCTGCTGCTGCTGCTGCTGCTGCTGCTGCTGCTGTCTCCTCCTCTACCTATAAGAGCTTGTGCGTTTGCTTCGCATTCTTTTTTGGAGAAACAAAAAACAATAACGGGTGTATAATGTCTCATTTCACACATAAGAAGAATTTTTGTAATACTGTTTCTATTTTTTATTTTATTTTTTCTCTGCTGCTGCTGCTGCTGCTGCTGCTGCTGCTGCTGCTGCTGCTCAACAACCTGCTGCAGTGTAGCTACAGCTCTAAGAAAACTATCTTCTCTAAATACTTTATTTTCATCCATTACTAAATATACACCATCACCACCCTGAGGATACATATAATGTTGTAGTGGTGTTGGCCTTTTCTCTGTATATATTACGTGACACGGCTGCTGCTTCAAGCAGCAAACCCAAGCAGCAAACTGCTGCGCATTCGGTATTGTTGCAGACAAAAAAACTAAACGGCAGCCAGCAGGCAATAGTATTATACTCTCCTCCCATACTACACCACGCTCTCTGTCTCGCATATAGTGAATCTCGTCGTATACTACCCAACGAACCTGCAGCAGCAGCAGCAGCAACAGCAGCAGCAGCAGCAGCAGGAGGAGGAGGAGGATGAGGAGGAGGACCACCAACAAAATAAAAATAAAAATAAAAACAAAAAAAATTAATTTAGTAAACACAAGAACAGTGAAACTAAAACCAAAAATAAAAATAAAAAAACAAAATAAAAAAGAGAATAAAATAAAATAAAATAAAATAAAATAAAATAAAATAAAATAAAATAAAATAAATAAAATAAATAAAA
>NW_024012650.1:0-833 GCF_000499745.2 Eimeria mitis | reverse complement strand
AGCTATCCAGCCTTAACCAAGGATAGAAGCGAGCTGCAGTGAACGTAAAGAATTGAAATGAACGTTTCCCTAAAGCAGGTGACCTACTTCCTCTCTCCCCAGGCATACTTGGCGTTGAGCTCAGGTCCTCTGCTTACTGAATATTCACTACAATCACGGCAGCACTGCCGTGCTCGTTGTGTAAGAGTGAGGGTTGATTGAACAGTTGAAGTCTCTGTGAGTGCAAGCACTCTCTGCGAGTGCTTGTTGATGTTAATTGAGTAAATGATTGATACGTGGACTAAATATTGTTTACGAAGAGACATATCGATATGAGTATAGGAGAGGCTGGCATGAGATTTGGTGCAAAACGTGTTGCAACATGCCAGGCCATCTCCTAGCCCAGCCCCAAAGGCCACAGTTCCTGATATAGTGGCGTTGCAGAACAGAACAACTTGGAGAAAAAGGGAGAGGGAACCTTCTTTAAGCTTTGTTAGTTTGTTATGTTTGCTGTATCAGATGAGAGGTCTAAGCGTCTGTAACAGTTTACTTGAGGGTGTCAGTTAATTAATGCCTGCCGGCTCGTTATACTCGGCTGTGGGGTTCTAAGGATTCACCCCACAGTAGTCTTTCAGAGGAACAGCTTACTAACATGTCATGCTTTCTGCAAATATTATACTAAAGTGTAGTATTCGTTGCTATCGTGAACAAATCTCGACATAGCATGTGATGGACTGACGGCTCGAACCACACATCATCAGCTTACTGGGCCTGCAGTGTAGCATAGGTTAGCGCACGAGCCTTCACTTGGATTTGGTATGTTGCGTGTAAACGCTTGCAAACGTTCTACAAGT
>NW_024012649.1:0-833 GCF_000499745.2 Eimeria mitis | reverse complement strand
TGCGGCTCGTGCGTGTGTTGGGGCTGCAGCAGCGGCCAGCAGCAGCAGAGGCTGAGCGGACAGGGCCAACAGGCTCGACTGATGGCCCAGCTGAGGGGGCTAAGCTGGCGCCTCCTGTCCTTATAACCTTGGATCCTACGGCTCCCGCTCCGCCCGAGGCGGTGGCAAGGGTCGAAAAGTTGAAGGAGGCCGGAAACGCCGCGTTCCGTAAGGGGGACTTTGCCGCTGCCAAAGTTAAATACTCTGAGGTCAGAAACACTCCGCTGCCGTGCTTCGTTGCAGCTCTTACGTCCACATACATTCGTTTTCAGGGCTCTAGCTGGACACAGACCCAGGTCCCGTCCTGCTGCCGTGGGGTGGAGGACACCTGAGGAGCCTTTGGGTCCCCAAGCCTGCACAAACGTCTGTAGGGGCCGTCGGGGAGAGATCGGCCCCAAAAGTAGCTTGCGACGCCGCTGATATGTTGGGGCAGCGACGGAGTTGCTGGTGTCTGCAGGCGATTGAGGAGTGCCCTAAGGTGGCGGCTGCGCGGGAGTTGCTGGGGGTACTCTACTCGAACCGAAGCTTCACTCATGAACAGCTCGAAGATGCGCATGGGGCCCTGGAAGATGCGCAGGCGGTAAGGCAAAAGAAGACAGACCCCCATACAGCGACGCTCCCTGGCCGGATCACAGGCAGGGATTGGAGGGGCAGTGGGCCCCAGGAATTGACTAACGGAGGCCGAACGTAGAAGGAGGCATAGTTGTCTGCTTGTTACGTGTTGGTCTGTGAGTTGGTTTGTTTGGACGGTTGTAGGCGATGCGTGTAACATCTGTGTATTCTGTGTTTAGGTG
>NW_024012648.1:0-834 GCF_000499745.2 Eimeria mitis | reverse complement strand
CTCTCCCTGCCCCCTCCAACCCGAGGATCTTAACCTACTGTACTCAGGGCAGATGGAGACTGTCTAGGGTGAGTGACGCTGCTTCGGGGGCTATACAGTTTGTTGGTTGTACTGCAGCGCAGGACGATCGCTGTGGGGATCGATGCCTCTTGTGACGCTCGACAGCACCGCAGGGTTCAGAGAGATAAACCTTCAGTTAGCTGTTATCCCCCCTCTCACCTCCTCACTCGCAGTGGGCTAGCTGGCGTATAACAACGATAATAAAATTAGATGTAAAGGGGCTCTCTTACAGCATTGTCATACGTTCAGCTCTATACTCTCCTTGAATAATTAAACATAACCAGAAGAAAACCCATGGGTGATACGGGGCCAAAGGCTAGGCTCCTCGTTGAAATAGAAGGAAAGCAGTATCTGCAGTCGATACACCCGAGAATGTTTACACCGCCAACTCAGCGTATGAAGCATGCCTCTGCCTTTGTTGGCTCTGTCTAGATATAACAGAGCCGGAGATGGGGGGGACGTGAATACATTTCTTGCTTGTATATATACAGCCGTGTCAGGTGAGTAGACTGCTGAACCAAGCAAAGCGTCGAGGAGTTCGTCGATCCTCATCATCGGGAGCTTCTGCGTCACCACAGGGTTTAGGGTTTAGGGTTTAGGGTTTAGTTGAAATTCACACACATCGGCCACCTCCTGACCCTTCTCTCCAGCATATATACACGCAGAGAGAACAACTGAGGCAAAAAAGAAGCAGAGACAAAGTAAAAGTCCTAGATGAAGATTGGGCGCGCAGGGGTTGCCAGCCCCGCTGCCAAGCAACCGGTAATGTTCATG
>NW_024012647.1:0-834 GCF_000499745.2 Eimeria mitis | reverse complement strand
TTGTGCGGTTTTACACATTGGATTAAACCAGCTTCAATGCGGGTAGCGCATTCATGTTCCGTGCAGCGACTGTAATAAGAAAGGCGGTCTCACGCCCATGCGCCGGCCTGTTACCAAGTATGCGCGCATCCTCGACTTGGCACTAAATACCCGCCTGGATCGCCTGTACATGGAAAAAGCTGTACAATTCGCCCTAGGGACACGGTCGCTTCGCCGGGAGTCGGGTAGGCGCCAACTACAGTTATGCTATGCAAGGCCCGTACCACATGTACCGAAATACTGTCAGATCATCGTTTCAACGGCACAAAAGGCTAATCCAGCACAGTAGTTTCTGAATCCTCGTGGCGACGAACCGCTCCCACGCAATCACCACTATCAACCCCCCCACATACGCGCGACCTGGCACTGCCAGCAGGACAACTGTCAGTCGGGATCGTACGCCAAAGCCGTTGGCCAGCTCTAACACATGGTGAGGTTCCGTAAGTTCTCGAAAACGTTGTGTGCTCACCAACGGAAAAGGACTAGGGAGCACAATGCAACCTGCGAGCATAGTGGGCGTGCCCATACGAAGTGCTGACGCTACAGCCTTCAAGGGCAAAACAGCCTAACTGTTTGTCCTCGCATCCACAATTCGACGAACTGTAGACGTATGGCCTCCCGTACCGTCCGGCAGCACAATGTCAAATTCGTACCCATAATGTAATAAACAATCTGCCGGCTGCCAATATCCTGGCTGATGAGTGAATTACGCATTTGTCATAGCGCCCCTAGTCACTATTCGTCATGCCGCCTCCCGGCGGTTGCTCCCAGTATGCACAGCAGTCACACGAACTG
>NW_024012646.1:0-834 GCF_000499745.2 Eimeria mitis | reverse complement strand
TTGTCCGTGCTCTCGGGCCGCTTCATACAACCGAGACAGCGCGAAGACGCTGTCCTCTATCGCCGTCTTCACTGCAGTCGGAGGGGACCCAGAGGGACCAGTAACTCTCCCCGCAGCCATTTCGTCGATATCCTGAGACCGCCTTAGACTCGAGCGAAAGTCGTGCAAGGCAGAGCGAGACTCGTCTGTCTCGACCATCTCAGCCAACCGGGCTGCCAGCGGCTGGATCTTCTTCAGCTCATACACCGATGGCAGCGGCTGCCCAGTGGTCACCGTCTCGCTCCCGTGATGATGTTGTTGCTCCCGAACGTGTAGGGACCCTGCTGGTTGTGAGTCAGGCGGGACCTTTTTGGTGCGCAATGCCATAACCCCAAGAGAGACAGCAAGGAGCGCACAAGCACACCAAAGGGAAGCGAAGAGACGCGGGCGCGGTCGCCCGTCTTTTTCGCCTTGAGGGGACAGCGACGGGATGCCTAAGTTTGTTTGAAGTCCTGTTTCTACGGCATACGCTTCGGGTAGGACGAGGGGTGTTTCTCCTGAAGCCGAAGGGGCAGAGCCATCGACCAAATCTGGATCAACATGCCGGGGATAATCAGAAATCGGGGATTTGGCCAAATCACTCTCCTCTGTAGGCACTGCAGTTAGCTGCCCCTCGTCATTGACGGAAGCAAAGTTGTTCGCCTCCGCCTCGCTGCCCCGGGAGAGATGCGCAGCGGGAACGGCTGTCTCTGCATCAGTACCCAGTAACCCCACCGCGTATAGATATGCGGCGGCGGAATAGGAGGACCATAAAAACAAATGTGCGGCCTTCATGTGTGTTTTTAACGCAAAGCT
>NW_024012645.1:0-834 GCF_000499745.2 Eimeria mitis | reverse complement strand
TCTGAGAAGTTAACTCCGCAAAGTGGCTCACTGGTACTGCAACACAACAAAATAATATAAAATAAAATAACATAACATAAAATAAAATAAAATAAAATAAAACACAATAACACTCGTGTCAGTAGCAATAATAACACCAACAAAAGCAGCAGCAGAAAAACCACAAGCAGCAGCAGCAGCAGCAGCAGAAAACAGCAGCAGCAGCAGCAGCAGCAAGTGGTTCCGAAATAACAGTTGGTCATATACACCAGAAGAACACCGACAGTCGCATGCAACGCACAGAGACATCAAACGTGTACACTACGATGCATCCTACAAACACAAACAAACAAACTGCCTGGCTAGACAGCTAGCTAGCTAACTAGGTAGACAGCTAGCTAGAAAGATAGCTAGCTGGGAGGATTGCTGAGTACTAATACGCTTTACAGCGGTGACTGGACTCTCCAGTTGGCGTTAACCTGGCTATGAGGTTGTCTAGATAGCTAGCTAGCTAGCTAGCTAGCTAGACAGCTAGCTAGCTAGACAGATAGCTAGCTAGACAGATAGCTAGCTAGACAGAGAGCTAGCTAGATAGATAGCTAGCTAGACAGCTAGCTAGGCGACGGACCCGCGCGTTTGTCGGCGGCTGTCTCCACGGGGACCATCTGCACGACACTGCAGCACAAACAAAAAACAAAAACAAAGATAATAAGAAAGGAATAATCAAAAAAAAAAAAATAAATTTAAAAAAAGGAAACAAAAGGGAAGAATTTGAAGTCAGACAGGAAAACAAAATAAAATAAAATAAAATAAAATAAAATAAAATAAAATAAAATAAAATAAAATAAAATAAAA
>NW_024012644.1:0-835 GCF_000499745.2 Eimeria mitis | reverse complement strand
TCTCTACAGTCTGTTGCAAACTCGTGAAGAGATCTGGACAGACTTGAGTATGTACACGCATAAGCATATAAACGTTAGTAAATACATATACAAGCACTTGCAAACGTATACCGATGTAGGCCTCTAGGAGAAAAGAACATGTGAAACTGCGTACGAGAGGTGTCCAGCCCTCGAGGCCCTGCCTCTTCGCCTTTGTGTCTGCTTGTTGCCTCAAGGCAGCAGCCTTGAGTGCAGCTTCCGCTGCTTTGCTGCTGCCGCAACATTCGGCGAGGAGGTGGAGCAGGCTGCTACCAGCAGCAGCCGCAGCAGCCTCTTCGGGGCATAGGTCTAAGAGCAGGAGAAGCACTCTCTCTCGACCTGCGGCAGCGGCACACTGTTCACACAGACCACCGGGCGAGCCTCTCACAGACGTTCACAGACCGCCTTCCCCTTAGCATAAACGCGACAGCCTTCTCGCATACCTCGAGTTTTTCTGTTACAGCTGCTGGTGCGGCAGCTACTGGTGCTGCTGCAGCTAGTGGTATTGCTGCAGCTACTGGTGTTGCAGCTGCGGCTACTGGTGTTGCTTCAGCTACTGGGGTTGCTGCAGCTGCAATACGTGCTTCCCGTGTAATTGGTGTCCAACCCCAAGGCAAAATATGGATGTGGTCACTGACTGTTCCCCTAGGACCACCCCTACAACGATAATTCAAGGCCAGCTGCCGTTGCAGACGCTGCTATTGCATTCAGTGGGCAAAAGCCAATCAACAGCTAGTGGGCTCCTCTGCAAAAATTGCCGACGATTTGTAGCTTGTAGATAATTCATGTGCGTATTGCATACGTGTACACATAATAC
>NW_024012643.1:0-835 GCF_000499745.2 Eimeria mitis | reverse complement strand
ACCGCCCAACGGTAACACCTAACTGACACGAAGAATGTGGCACAACTTTTGCTCATCCATTCGCCAATTCAAAGTCGCCAACAAGTAAACATACTTCCTTCTGTAGCACTCAGTACACGGCATATGTGCTGGCACGTGGGGCAAAAAAGAACCGTCTCCATCCAGATATCAATTTCGATAAGCGCTCATACGCTAAACTGTGAACATCCACAATATTTCGATTGTCCCTTCCATACACAGAACAAATCACAAATCCTCCCAACTGCCACCAAGGAGGTCTCTAATCACCGTGGCGAACACAGTAGCATGTTTTCTTCACGTGCACAAAATGCTCACGAGAGCAGGAACGTAAGAAGGAAACACAGACATCCAATGGCTGCAGGACTTTACATGGTGTTCCTCGATGAATGGGGTGAAGCAGCCACAGACTCACCTTCTGGAAATGCAAAACCCTCGAAAGCTACGGCGCCGCTACCATGAACGCTATACCTAGTCCTTTCGAACACATCAGGCGCTACCCTAACAATTTGCAATGCTGCATTTCCTATGCGCAAAGTGATGAGCTACCCACTGGCTGAGGAGCCTAACAATATCAACAGCAAACCATAGAACCAAACAATATCAACAGCAAACCATACACCGTCAATATAACGAAGAATAGCTACCCAATCATTGCATGCCTAAACGCGCAAATGACATCGTGATCTGCCGGATGCGGGGTGAAGCAACCACAGACTCACCTTCTGCAAATGCAAAACCCACACAGGTTACGGCGCCACTACTATGAGCACATATCTTGTCCTTTCTCACACCTCAGATGGTATCGCAACAGTTA
>NW_024012642.1:0-835 GCF_000499745.2 Eimeria mitis | reverse complement strand
GCCACCCATGTTAGGCTTGATCGGGTGTAACGTCGCCACCCCATATTCCCCGCGTCTTCTGGAACTCAATTGCACCGACCCAACTGCGCCTACTCTGCGCCCACCCCAAAGCAAAAAAGCCCTGCATCGATTGTCCGTTAGATCATGCAGTTGTTTCGGCTTGTGAATAGCGTCTGCCTGGGCCAGGCACGCGCACAAAGAACCTGGCCAAAACTGAAAGGCAAGATCGGCTTTCTGGCACTTAGAGATGCACGCCGTATCCACACCGTATCCGCGCAGTGTCATCGGATATTTTGCCCTTGTACGTCTGCTTAATAGTACACCATTTACGTGCCCTTCAATTCAGGGTGCCACAAACTAAGAGTGCATAAATGCCGGCTGGTCTCCTATGCAATGCTAAAATACACAAGATGATTCAACTGCCAACCACCACAGACGTTCATGCCAGCCAATGAATCACAAATATTGTCGCTCGTGACACTACTGCAAACCACTGGCAAATGGGTCTAGCAAGCGCAAAGGCCTGTTTGTGCTGCTGTTGTGCCTTGGCCGCGAGAACCGAACAGAGCTCCCACGATGCTGCAACCGCGGCAGGGGGCTAGGTTCCGCGACATTACACACCAAACAACGCACTCACCAACGCCGCACATCATTGTACACGACTTCAGTTCTACAGACTAAAGGCGTCCTCTTGTAGTATACCACGCGCCCTTCTGTGCGAACCGCTTCCTCCTCCACGACTGCGATTGGCTTTTGCTTCACGCCATTCACTTCGCCGCATGGCAGCTGCACTGGACTCCGGTTTCGGGGTGCCGAAACGTGACGCACGTTCAAC
>NW_024012641.1:0-835 GCF_000499745.2 Eimeria mitis | reverse complement strand
GTGCAGCTCGATCAAGCAGTTGAAAACCAGCACTCAGCTGGCTATTGTGGGGTGAAAGACTACATTTCGGTAACAAATTTGGGCGAGATACGCCGTGGGCACACGGCACCAGAATAGCGGTACCTTTTCACCCCGCTAGGAGCTAGCAGAGTTCAGTGATATCTTGCTTGTTGCTCACAGCAGTTATGCCTCCACATGTAAGACTGCTAGGGGTATCAGCAACATGAGCAGCGACCCATATAATGGACGTGCTAACTGTCGTGCATTGCCGGATGATGACGACTAGACGAGGAGTCTCCTTTGATTTTCTGGTTTAGTAAGTATATGCTGCCTGTGAGTATCCAAAGTGGGGGCAGAAACGTTATTTAAAATAAACACCGCTTAAGCACTAAAACCAGCAATGGTAGATATTGATATCTTGCTATACCAGATGGAACCAGCTGTATGGATGCTGGGCTCTCTTCGTTCGCCTTGAGTCCAGAATCAGGTTTTAACTAGCTGCGTGTGCCTCTGTACAACGGGGGACCTCTTGCTAACTTAATGTTTTTTGCCTAAGATGCGCTTCCTACCACAACACCATCATTTCTGCATAAAGACAGCAGCTAGAGCTACAGGGCGTCCGTAACGCCTCCACATTACAGGGTATTCTTATTTCTCAAGCAAGTTAGTTTGTTCCACTGCATAGCGCCTTTTTCAGCAGCCTGTTGGAACTGATTTGTAGCACAGAGACATGCCCTGCTGATGAGGAATGACGCCTGGAACCACCGTGGAGCTCCCCAAACTATCCTTCCCACGGGAGATCCGAGGGGCTCAAGCATCTTTTCTCCCATCCTGG
>NW_024012640.1:0-835 GCF_000499745.2 Eimeria mitis | reverse complement strand
CCTAAACCCTAAACCCTAAACCCCTAAAGCCTAAAGCCATAAACCCTAGACGCTAAACCCCTAAACCCTAAAGCCTAAACTGTAGAAGTTGAAAGTGGAGTCTTAACTGGAAACATTAGACGCTGCTAAACCCTAGAAGCTTTGGAGTCTAAACCCTAAACCCTAAACCACAATCCCTGAAACACAAACCCTGAACTATATACAAAGGACCTTAAACCCTAAAATATAAACTCGAAACCTTACAACCAACCAAGGCAGGGATCAATACACTGCAAACCACAAACCCTAGACCCTAAACCCTAGAAAGGGCAAAAAGAGGACTCGATATACACACCACTACGCACAAACAGCAACCAATAAACAACCAAACAAGTAAAAGCTAAGCTGCTCTTCAGAACCTCTACAAACCCTAAACCCTAAACCCTAGACGGTGGATAAGTTTATTTCTGCTGCAGCGAGTCTAAGCAACTTGGGGTGTTTGTTGACGGTATAACAAAAACGGCTGTCTCCTCTTATGATGAAATTCAAGCCGTAACAGACAAAGGAACTGCAAACAGAACAGGTGCATAAGGGTTTAGGGTTTAGGGTTTAGGGTTTGGGGCTTGAGGGCCTGTAAGGTTTTGCTTAGAGGGAGTTGTTAGACTCATTCTCGCTGCGCTTGCCGCTAAACCCTAAACCCTCACCTAAACCCTCAACCTAGACAAACCCCCTACGCGGCAGCACTTCACAACATTTTCAAACCCCAAACCCTAAACCCTCGTTGATTTGTTGCGTTATGCAGTTGGAGCGACGCTGATGAACGCCACAAGCAGCAGAGTGAGTTGTGTATATACAT
>NW_024012639.1:0-836 GCF_000499745.2 Eimeria mitis | reverse complement strand
AAGGACAGACTACGCCATCATCTGTACACTCTAAAGAAGTAGAGGTACGCGGCTGTGCGCCTTGCTGCTGTTGCTGCTGCTGCTGCTGCTGCGCTTGTTGCTGCTGCACGGGATGTTGCTGTGGTGCGACTGCTGCGGGTCCAGTGGTGGTGTTGTTTGCTGCTTCTGTTGCTGTTGCATTTTCGCTTGATGCTGCTGCTGATGCAGCTAAGCAACAGCACCAACGTGCTTGGCTGTTTGGCGTGTTCTCTTATGTATGAGGGGTCAGGCTGTATTGTTATGCTTAGTATATTAGGGTTTAGGGTTTAGGGTTTCTGTGTGTGCTTGAAGGCTTGCATATTCTGCTTCGACGACATGAAGCCTGGGGAACTTCTTCGGGTTGTCACTGCTTGCGGCCACAAGTTTCACGGTGAGCTTTCACCTCACGAACCCTTGGGGGCCCCTTGGGGGCCCCCCTTTCTCTCCTTTCGGGGGCCCCTAGTGGCCGTTTAGGGGGCTAGTAGGGGCCCCAGGCGGCACGGGGGCGAGGGCTTGTGAAACACTATAGGGGGACATTCACACGCTTAAGGGGGCGGTTTGGGGCTGCTGCAGGGGCCCCCAGAGAGATATGATTTCTTAGAGAGGCCCTGTAGGCTGGAGAGGCTGAAGCGAGCAGCAGCTGGTGTTACTGCTGACGCTGCTTGGTGGTGCTGCTGTTGCTGTTGCTGCCGTTGTTGCTGTTTCTGCTGTTTTGTAACTCTTTTGCAGCGTTGTGTTTGAAAAGAGATCGGATCAGGGTTTAGGGTTTGGAGTGTAGGGTTTGAATATGCTTGGGATTAGGGTTTAGGGTTTAGGGT
>NW_024012638.1:0-836 GCF_000499745.2 Eimeria mitis | reverse complement strand
GCGAATTTGCGGTGGCCTGAGATATGCACACAACACCTAAACTGTAAAACTTCATGGTGAATGTCGTGATATTGTCGCCTAAGCTTAGCCTCTCGGAAAGCGGACGATTCGCGAATGTCCTAATGTTAAAAGCCACATGCGTGCGTTTTGGCGGTGCAGGGCTCACGGTAACGCCATCATTCTTCTTTGGCTCTGTTGCTGAGGCTGGCGCTTCAGCGGATGTCTCGGCCTCCTTTGCATCCTCCTGCTTTGTAGCAGCTGTTCCGTCCGTATCGATAGATGCCTTTTTCCTTACAACTTTTGGAGCTTCGTCTAGGTCAAACTCTTCTTCTTCGTCACTGGAGTTGACGCACACATCACCTGCGAACACACAGGCCGCAGAATACAGTTTGTACACGATTTGCTGTCTACGACAAGTAAACGTGTGGACCCTAAGCAATGCTGATAGTATGTACCGAGCATCTGTTGGAAGAGAGTCGGCTCCTCATCCAGCTTGACATCTTCCGGATGCACGAAAACTTCGCGAGGCTTTTCCTCGGGCGTGTATACTGCAAAACCGTGCGCACACACGTAAGAAGTCAAATTTGAAGCACCTTTACAAAAATCCGAGGGATGGTTAAGCTTTCATATTGGGATATACTTTACCTCTAAATTCCGCATCAATTGTGACGTCCACTCCCGCATAGGAATCGCAACAAGCGACAACTGTCACCACATTCTTGCCAGGCCTTCCAACTCTAAACTGTAGACTTTCTCTGACTACCCGCTCCAAGTTTCTAGATTTTACAAAACTAATTAGACGCCCTGTAACACAGTGCAGTACAAACACAAAGCAG
>NW_024012637.1:0-836 GCF_000499745.2 Eimeria mitis | reverse complement strand
TGGGGTGACACTAACATCGTCGGGTGGCTGCATCATGTGACCCTGACTCTGCTTCTAGTATTCCAGAGAGTAACACACTTCCTGAATGGCGCGGCAGAACTATCATGATGGAGATTGTACAATTTTGTACAGCTGCAGCAGACAGATTCTCAGCTAGTCAACGACGGAGCATTGCTAAGCGGTTAACCTAGCCGTCCGAACCCAATCTCTACTTCGACACCTTCTATCACATGAACCGCCCAAAAAGGATGTTGTCAATCCTTTGCATTGCGACGCTGCATCAGCAAGCCGACGTTTATTCAAGCAACTCCTGAGCCGCAAATGGCATCAAGAGTGAGTCTAATGCAACAATCTATTTCGCATACGCGAATGGCAGAAGGCCCAAGTACTCCGGGGATCCACAGCAAACTCCAGTATCCACTCCTGTTCAAATCACGCAGCGGACCCGTCACTGCTGGTGTATCAATAGGGTTTTCACGATAAGGCAGCATTCGGCCCTAAAAATGCAGCGCACCAACTGTTCAGCATCCCTCCCCGCATGACAGCACAAAGTAAAGCAATCTCCGGCTCATGCGATAGCCAGCATCAACACAAGAAGAGATACGGCAATCCTAATCTGGGTCGCCAAATCTTCCGTGTGCCCAGTGTTTTCGCCGTCCAAACCCCATCCCTACGACGTGGCACCCCCGGCGTGGCAGACAAAAGCAACACGCTGTTGCCTTACAGATCCCCAAAGAATCTCTTGCCTCCACGAGATAAACTCGTTCATGCATCCAAAACCTAAAGCACAGCCTACTGCTCTATGCAACGCCTGCAGCCTGCACGTACTTCAAACA
>NW_024012636.1:0-836 GCF_000499745.2 Eimeria mitis | reverse complement strand
CTGATGCTTGTGGGGGGGCGCACGGCGGTGATGCTGCTGCTGCTTCTTCTGCTGCTGCTCCTGCTGCTGCTGCTGCTGCTGCTGTTGCGCAGTGTCTGCTTTCTGCTGCTGTGTGGGGTGGATCTGCTGCAGCTGGGTTCCCCACATCAGCAGCAGCAGCAGCAGCAGTGTCAGCAGCAGCAGCAGCAGCAGCAACTCCAGCAGCTTCTGGTGTCTCTGCAGCAAGTTGCAGCAACCTGCAGGGGTAGAGACAAAGACAAAACAACAAATATAAATTTGTTTATATGATTATATTTTATTTATTTATTTATTTATTTTATTTATTTATTAATTTTATTTATTTATTTATTTATTTGTTTATTTATTTCTTACCTTATATACTCTCCCACTGGCATCCCCACGGGGCGTTGACACCAACTAAAAACAAAAAAAAGAAACAGAAAAAAAAAATAAAAAAATAAAAAAGAGAAAATAAAAAAAATAAAGAAAAGATAAAAAAGAAACAGAAAAAAAAGAAAATAAAAAAATAAAATAAAAAAATAAAAGATAAAAAAAAAACAGAAAAAAAAAGAAAAGAGAAGGAAATAAAAAACAGAAAAAAGAAGAAGAGACAAAGAAATAAAGAAACAAGAAAAAAGAGACAGAAAAAGAGGAGACAGATAGATAGATAGATATATAAAGAGAGAAAAAGAAACAAACAAAACAAACAAAAAAACAATAAAACAAAAAACAAAAAAGGAGACAGAAGGAAAAGGAGACAGCTACGACAAACACGCTGCTGATCTGCCTCCTCTTCTGCTGCTGCTTCTCCTTCTGTGCTGCTGTTGCTGCTCGTG
>NW_024012635.1:0-837 GCF_000499745.2 Eimeria mitis | reverse complement strand
TCGCCACATACACAGCCTTGAGCTGACCCTCTAGGCAACTCACGACGTGCGCGACAGACACAGACCGCACGCAGTCCCGCTGCATTTCCAGGCACACGCCGCAAGCCCAAGTCTGCCGTCATGCGCAACATCCATGCAAAGCACTCTTCTACGCTTGGCTTGGAGCCACTATCTTTCCAGCCGCAACGGTTCATTCCCAACCAACACGCGTGAGCGTTACTTCTAGGCAACGCCGACTGTCCAGCCAGAAGGGTCCACTGCTACGGTAACGTATCTCAATGCTCATGCGCCCGCTTCGCTTAAAACGGTGCATACAAATGCGTGCGTCAGAACTGTACGCAGTGCGATATCCCAAGGGTAGCATGTCCCCACAAATCTGCCACAAAAATCGAACTGCAAATCAATACCGCATTTTGCACCCATGTCTCGATGCGAAGGAGCCTAGGCACTGCTAGCAATCAAACACCAAGTCTGTCCTACCAACCGCATCGCTAACCACGTTCCAACGAGCCACGCACACGTGCAAGTTGGTATCCTTCTGCTGACGACGTGATGCATTGAAAGACGCACTGGCTTAGCCTGAAGAAGCCGCTAGCAGTGTGCGTACCACCGCATTTTCTTCTGAACCACAGTCATCCTGAACAGGGAGAAAAAAAGACTCTGGACGAGCCTCCTCCAAACGCTGGAAGCAACCGCAGCCAGCATCACCGGCTGTGGGATCCGGTTTGCAGCGCTCATGCCCTGGCACGGTTTATCGAAATCGCGTTCCGCAGAGCACGTCATATACAGATGACCATCCAGAGACATTGAACACACTGCAAGGGCGTCCCGGCAACC
>NW_024012634.1:0-837 GCF_000499745.2 Eimeria mitis | reverse complement strand
TCGATGAAAGAATAGATAATGAAACAAATAACCCTTTACTTGTTGCACAGTTTCTACGATCACATAAAGAATTCGAGACAAAGAGACTACAGACGTTGTTGCTGATGGATAGAGCCGCGGAGATAGCTAGACAGAGGAGCTTTGGGGCGGAGATAAAGAAACTATACGGAGAATCAAAGAACACAGCAACATGTATAAAAGAAGAAAAAGATAGATTAATTAATTTATTAAATATAACGAAAGATAGATTACATATTGCTAATAGGAGAAGAACCAGAGCTAGAAAGGGACTCATCTCTCTACCCCCAGAGAGAGAAGGTGACCCTGTCTCCGCTTCGGAGACAGACCCCACAGGTACACCTCGTGTTATATTAAAAAGGAGACTACAAGTAGAACTAACACTAATAAATTTTTATAAAGAAAGAATAAAAAGAATAGAAGAATCAATAAAACAAATAGATACAACATATGGAGATAAACTAGCAACAGCAAGAAAGGTATTTACTAATATAAAAAGAGAGTTTATAACAAATGAAGCAGCATGGGAGGCAGCAGGGGCCTCAGAAGAAGCATTAAAGCCTGTAGGTACATCTCAAGAGAGTCTAGCACAAGTTGAGGATTTCGTCGATGAAGAAGAAGAAGAGATAGAAGCAGAAAAAATATTAAATAAAATAAATGATGATGAAAGTAAAACAGATGAAGAACTTCTTAATATTCCGAGTGTACATACGTGGGATCTTATTGAGTTAATAAAGAGATTCGGTAGTGACGAAGAGATTGCTGCTGCTGAGGCTATAAGACAGCAGCAACTGCTGAAGCAGCAAGAAGAACAAAAAA
>NW_024012631.1:0-838 GCF_000499745.2 Eimeria mitis | reverse complement strand
GAACCCAACTAGAAAAGCGAATGAGCATACCAACTAGGCAACACGAGACTATCTCTCGCACAATCAAACAATCACCAAACGGGCTCCTGTCTCTTCTGTCCCCTTCTTCTCTTCTGTATCTTCCGTATCCTGCATCTTTCCCGCCGCTTCTGTCCCTTCTGCAGCTTCTCCCTTCTCCATTGCTTCTGTCTGCTCCTTTTTATGTCTCCAAATGCCAACGGTACTTGCCAGCTTCGCCTCGACCGGTCGCTTCGCGCAAAATGCACGATAATGCTTTGGCGGAACCTGGTGGGGTGGTCACAACACGGAATGTGTTTCTAGATCCCCTCGGCGGAATAGGATGCGCTCCTCAGCCGAGAAATATGTCGTCTCTTGTCCGGAATTGCAACAGCATAAACTGGCGAACGCCGTCAAACCAGGACACTTGCAGAGTCTCCCGATACCACAACGAATCTGACAGATATGCCAATGGATTTCATTGGGGGTTTCAGTCACTCAGAGGCTGCGGTTAGTACCATGTTATCGCGGATAGACGCAACCTGCACGCCCACATCATCAGGCATTCGACTTCCCCTGCGACGCACGAACCGGCACGGTTATTCATTAATAATCTCTGGAAGCTCGATGGCTTTCCGAACAGCACCACTAGTAACAGGGACACCAAATTAGTTAGCGCCTTCGGGCGCGAACTCATGAACCTATTCAACATGGAGCGCAGCGTGACTGCCGCGAACCGCCCGGAGGCAGCCGGCCAAACTGAACGCACTAACTGCACGCTCGTCCAGTATCTGCGAGGCATACACGGCAGAATCCATCAACGTTGCTTGCTCTGCTCGCT
>NW_024012630.1:0-839 GCF_000499745.2 Eimeria mitis | reverse complement strand
GCTGCTGCTGCTGCTGCTGCTGCTTAGTGATTGCTGCTGCAGCAGCAACATCTATATCTTTCATTCGGTGAAGAGGAGAAGCAAAGTTCAACAAAGAACGCCGCCACGCTGCAGCGCCTATCACAGCGTCCTCATACTCCAGGGTTTTTACTCTGCACACAAAACCCTAAACCCTAAACCCTAAACCCTAAACCCTAGAAACCCTAAACCCTAGAAAACCTAAACCCTAGAAACCCTAAACCCTAAACCCTAGGAACCCTAAACCCTAGAAATACTAAACCCTAGAAACCCTAAACCCTAGAAAACCTAAACCCGAGAAATTCTAAACCTGAGAAACTCTAAACCCTAGAAATCCTAAACCCGAGAAACCCTAAACCCTAGAAACACAAGAAACCCGAGAAACCGTAAACCCTAAACCCGAGAAACCCTAAACCCTAAACCCTAAACCCGAGAAACCCTAAACCCTAGGAACCCTAGAAACCCTAAACCCTAGAAACACTAAACCCTAGAAACCCTAAACTTAAGAAACCCGAGAAACTCTAAACCCCAGTAACCTCAGAAACCCAAGGAACCCTAAACCCTAGAAACCCTAAACCCTAGAAAACCTAAACCCTAGAAACCCTAAACCCTAAACCCTTCGATAATATCTCCGCAGCCTCAACTGCTAACATATAAAAGCTCTTCCGCTTAGTCAAACCCTAAACCCTAAACCCTAGACCCTAGACCCTAAACCCTAAACCCTAAACCCTTGCCTGAAAGCGAAGTGTCGTTTGTCTGCGGTTACAGCGCAGAGTTGAACTGCAGCGGGGGGGACAGAAAGGGAGGTGGATATACACCCC
>NW_024012629.1:0-839 GCF_000499745.2 Eimeria mitis | reverse complement strand
CTAGCTAGCTAGCTAGCTAGCTAGCTAGCTGGCTAGCTGGCTAGCTGGCTAGCTGGCTAGCTAGCTAGCTAGCCAGTGCTTTCACTCTTGGCAGGCCAAGCCTTATAAAAGGCTGTGTAGGAAGGCCCCAGCTGACTGAATCTTTTGCTGCTCGTGGGGGGCCCCCCAGAGACCCTGGGGGCCCCTCGAGGGTTTAGGGTTTAGGGGAGGGGCCCCTCTAGGGCTTAGGGTTTAGAGCAGGGGCCCCCCTAGGGTTTTGGGGGGCCCCCAGGTAGCCACCGCTTGCAGGGTTTAGGGGCCCCTCTTGAGGGGCCTCCTAAACCCTAGAGGGGCCCCTAAACCCTAAACCCTAGAGGGGCTCCTAAACCCTAAACCCTAAACCCTAGAGGGGCCCCTAAACCCTAACCCCTAAACCCTAAACCCTGGTGGGGCCCCTCTCCTAAACCATCATTCTTAGATTGTCCCCTCACAAACACTCGAGCTCTTCAGCAGCAAACAGAAATAATTAAATAAAACATAAAAATATTATACCGTTGCAGAAACCAAACAACGCAAGAGGGGCCCCCAGAGGGGGCCCCTAAAGGGGGCCCCCTACAGGGGCCCCCTGGAGGGTATTTAGGGGCCCCCTAGAGGGGGCCCCTAGAGGGGCCCCCTAGAGGGGCCCCTGGAGGGTACTTAGGGGCCCCTAAGAGGCGCGTAGCAGGGGGCCCCCCTAGAAAGAAGAATATGTTATCTGTGTGTCTTCCTGCGAGGGAAGTGAGGGTAGCATTCGGCTAGCTAGCTGAGCTAGCTAGCCAGCAGCTAGCTAGCCAGCAGCTAGCTAGCCAGTGTTGTGGGGC
>NW_024012628.1:0-839 GCF_000499745.2 Eimeria mitis | reverse complement strand
GGTGTTTTTTGGTTAGGGGCAGCGGAAAGAAGTCCCGCTTTTTTTCGCTCGATGTTGGTATATCACGGTAGATATTCCTGGCACTACAACATAGTGCGCAGAGGCAATGAGGAAGCAGGGCCTTGGTTTGCACACTCGTGATGTTCCCTCAATGGCCTGAACATCTTCGATGCTTGCGGGGTTTCCAGCAAGAAGCGGTTCGAGAAGGTCGACAATGCCGCCCCGTGCAACCAGCTGCATCATTGGAAAGGTGCCACTAAGCTTGCGCTTGGGTTGGTTGCTTTGGTGGAAATAAGCATCGTCTGCAGATAGGAGCAAATGCAGTATTTGGTGGAGCGGTCGGTGACGTGCATGTGTGGGTAGCGTGGTATTATGCAGATTGTTTGTGCAGATCGACTGTCGCCGAGTAAAGAGATATTCTCTGGTGGAACAGCTGAGCGTCGGGTTGCGCAGAAAGTACGCCCTTAGAAGCACATTCGTTTGCTCGTAGGTTTCGTGCGAACGGCTACGCCTCCAGGCTGTTTCTTCGCAGGTACGGGTGTGTATGTGCTTGGATGTGCATGGGAACAGATGTGCCCCGTTGTAGTGAAAGACTTACGAAGGACGAAGAGGGAGCTCGTTTTGTTTTGATCGTGTTAGGTTCTGGCATCTACTGTTGTACGGTGCTTTGGCGCTGCAGGATGCGTTAGTGAGGCAGAATACGGCACTACCAAGGGTCTCTGTGAAGTGACGAGGCGGCGTCGTGCAGCACAGTACGTGGTAGAAGGCCGCAGCAAAGACGCAGTGATTTGTGTTGAAATTTAGTGGCCTTGGCAGTCACCCCGGTTATCTGTAATGGC
>NW_024012627.1:0-839 GCF_000499745.2 Eimeria mitis | reverse complement strand
TTGTCCCCTAGAAGCTCAATTGTACAAACCAGGTGGTCAAATGCCATAAACAAAGACGACAGTTTCATAAACAGGTGACAAGCTGTGCATCTCCTATCTGGTTGTGTGAGTTTGTGTAGTGCATACTTTACCAATAGTTCGGCTTTAACTATGAGCGTATTCACATCTTCAGCCGTCAGCGAAGGCTTGGCAAACAAGCTGCGCATTGTCATATATACCTCCATTGGGCTAATATCATTCACGTGACGTGACATTGCGAAATCCGCACGGAATATTCTCTGAACATTCTCCAGATCCACCACTGGTAGCCGCACAAAAGGATGGCGACGAATGTCCTTAGCCCCAAAGGGTTCCCCGCCTCCACTAGTGGTTGCCTGCGCAACCGCATCAGATTCTGACCTCTCCACCGTATCAGAAATATCGGTGAAGGCTTCTTCTGGCTGCTGAATCTGTTGCGCTGCTGCCATTTGAGTTGATTGCCCTTCACCCTCCTGATCGATGCCTGTACGCCAGGCATCAGCAGAGAGGCCGTGCTCAACATCGTTTGTTTTGCCACCTGGTAAAGATGTCGGCTGCCCCGCAGCGGAATTTGCTCCATACAATGTCGACAAAGCTTCTCGAGATGTTGATATGTTCTGCTGAAGGCGGGGTATTTCGGTCTTGTCTTCCGTCTGCCCCCGTTGCTCACCTTCAGCAATGGCTAGATCCAATTCCTCGTCCACCCAGGCATCTGCATCTAAAACGTCGGCTGCATCGCTCACTGCCACTACACTAGGGGGTGACCACTGTGCGCCAAAAAAAGCTTGTGTGCCCTGGTTGGACGGCCATAACTCACTAAG
>NW_024012626.1:0-839 GCF_000499745.2 Eimeria mitis | reverse complement strand
ATATATATAGTGTGCGTATAGTGTATGCATCTACTTGTGCATGCCTTTATATAAAATCTATACATACATATAGACTATATATATACATCCGTCTATGTAGATACAGACTAATCTATATCTATATGTATTATTTTATTTGTTTGTTGTGGTGGTGGATGAGTAAAAAAAAGAGAAAATGCGTCGCCAAGAAAAAATATTAATTCATCAGCAGCAGTTTGTTACAAAAGAACAAGTTATAAGCAGCAGCAGCAGCAGCATCTCATTGCTGCTGCTGCTGCTCGCTGTATATAAACCCCAGAGCTGAAGGAGTTGATAGTTTTAGTTTAGTGGGGTTTCGTATTTTGTATTGTACAATATTATAAGAATATAATTTATATAATATATATAATATAATATTGTTTATATAATATATAATACTATACTATATACAATACTACTATTATATAGAATATTAAATTATATATAATATAGTATTATATATTATATTGTATTATAATAAAATATTATAAAATATAATATAATATATAAAGAATATCATAGATCTTTCATCCCTTTGGCCGGCTGCGGGGCCCCTGTAGTAAACGACTTGAAATAATTTAAGAGTTCTTTAATAGGACAAGAAGAAGAAGAAGAACAACAGAAAAAGAAATACACAAAAGAAGCAACAAGCACCAGCAGCAGCAACGCCTTCACGCAGCAAGATGCCCCCCCAATGCAGCAGCAAGGCGCCTTCTTCTCCTCCCTAAAGAAACAAACAAACACACGTACACAACGTATATATATATATATATATATATATATATATATATATATATATATATATATATATATATATATAT
>NW_024012625.1:0-11964 GCF_000499745.2 Eimeria mitis | reverse complement strand
ATATATATATATATTTGTATATATATATATATATATATATATATATATATATATATATACATATATATATGAGATTAGGTAATAAACGACTAACTAAGAAAGACAATTTGTAAGAAGGTAAATAATAGGAGCAAACTAAAAAGGATGAACCGACAAAAACAAACAACAATAAATCAAACAGAAAAAGAAAATTAAAAAAATAAAAAAGAAGAAGAAATCCTGAAATATAAAATTAAAAAAAAAACAAAAATATGATTTACTAATGTTTATAACAGACTAGCAACGAATTCTTTTTTTTTTATTCTTATTAGGGTCTAGATATTGTTATTATTATTATTATTATTGATGTATATATATATATATAAATATATATTATTTTATTTTTATTAATTATTATTAATAATAAAAAATAATAAAAGTAGTTGTAATTGTTTCTATAAAAAGTTGAATATACACCCCGTTGCTGCGCCGCGTGTTCCTCTGTCTCTGGCGTGGCACCAGAGCAGAGTCTAGAAAACGAAAAAAAAAAGCAACACACAATTAAAAAAGCATTTATATGAATTAAATTAATTAAATTTATGTAAATATTTTGTAAATTTTGTTTTTTTTTGTAAAAAACCCCAAAGAAGAGCAGAAGCTTGATGCGAGTCCACCCGGCCATCGACGGCATCCGCCGCCGCTGCCGCCAGAGGGTTTCGTCTTCTGTCTGTTTATATTGCGGCTGTATTTTGTATTAAATGGAATTAAATAAAGAATTTAATTTAAATTAAATAAAAGTTTTAATTTTAAATAAATAAATAATGTTTTTTTCCGCGTCTAGCAAGCCAACAATCATCGCTGGCAACGAGCAGAGCACAGACCCGTCGTTGTTTGTTTCGCTGCATGCATCAGTGTACTGCTGTGCGTGCGATTGAACCGTAAATTGTTTATTTTGTGAGAAATAAATAAAATAAATTTAATTTATATTGAATAGAAATAAAAGAAAAAGCCGCTCGAGACGATATACCTCAGCAGTTTCTTCTTTTTCCTTGACGGGTCGACGGTGGACGCATACCTTCTGCTTTCTCTTTTTCTCTGCATGCAATTCATCTTTTCTTTGAATATATTTTTGAGTCTTCTTCATTGATGCATGCATAAAACCTCTATATTTTCCATTTATTTTTTTTTGTTTCTTTTTTCTCTTTCTGCAACGGGCTCAACAGCCTCCTCTCCCCCCCCCCCTTCTCTCTCTCTCGTTTCGGGTGTATAGGCAGCTCGTTTTTTCACGTTTTTTGTATCGCAGCACGCAGCACTGTAGGATGCTCTCTGCATGCATCGTGCGACGATGATGACGGCCCAGAGTGCAGGGTGTATTCAGGAGATAGGAGAAGCAACAGATTCTGTTTTAAATGAAATGAATTTGCGTTCGTTTCTGCTGCGGTTGCCGCTGCCGGCCAAAGATGCAGCAGCAACTGTCGAGGGTATATGCGAGAAACTCATGAAAAACAGATCAGCATCACACACCAAGTGGAACCCAGTCGATGCAAATACAGAGCAACCAGACCTGCAGCGTACACAGCAGCAAGTCAACAGTATACGCACCATGCTAGACAGCAACGCCGCCGTTGGTTTCGTTCTCGTTATAGTTGAAAACCCCCAGCAAGAACAAAATAAACCAAACCAACAAATTCAATACTGCCCAGTTGCTGGAGCTGTTCTAGAAGTACTCGACTCCTATGAACGCTCTGTGCGAGCCATCTGGTGCGACACCAACACATCCATGCTTGCATGCATGCATGTGTTGGCATGCATACATGCATGCATGCATGTGTTGGCATGCATGCATGCATGTGTTGGCATGCATGCATGCTTGCATGCATGCATGCGTGCATGCTTGCATGCAACACATTCATTCATGCTTGCATGCAAGCGTTGTTTTGAAGTTTCATATATGCATACTTAAGTTGTCTGCATCCGTGCATGTGGATATTCACTCATGCATGCATCCTCTTTTCAAAAGCAGTTATTTCTGCTGCTGCAGCCGGGTTGCTTCTGGCTGTGGCAGTCCCACAGCTCTTCCTACTGCTGCTGCTGCTGCTGCTGCTGTTGCTGCTGGAGTTGGCTGCATAGCCGCAGCGGCAGCGAGGTGTTCGTACAGGTGTAGAGAGGTGCAGCTATGGACTAGCCGCTGCTGCTGCTGCTGCTGGTGCTGCTGCAGCTGCTGCATCTGCTGGGCGTTGTATGTGTTGTGTTTGTGGTGTATGCGTGCTTGCAGGTGTCGTCGTTCGTTGCCTAGCGAGGTTTCTGAGGTGATAACGCGGCTGTTGGTGTTGCGTTTGTTTGCTTATGGGTTTGCTTCTAGCCAGCAGATGGTGCCGCATATGTTGAGTAAGGAGGCGCTGGCGCCGACGAAATCTCCAGTATCGAACCGGCTCATCAGCTGCACAGAAGAAAGCGTTTATCTCTTTCCTCGTGATGCAGTTCTCTTCATGAAAACGCAGCTCTGCATGTCTAAGCACTGGGAAACACCGCTCGATGGCGGCAGCCACATAGACCACCCAAAGGCACCGTAAGCTGCTGAAACAACGCAGATATTCAGCTTTTATTAATTTAAATTCATGAATTTATATTTATAAATATATATATTGTGTTGGGAAGATGTTTTATGGATGAGGAAGAGAAAGAAAGCAACAAAGGCAACGCCGCAGACAGCTATTCTGTGCAGAAATTCAAGAATTGAATTTTTCAGATTCGCGGTGTTTTCCGTGGCAGTGCAGCGACGGGCCGCTTGAGTTGGTGTGATATTCTGATTTATTTTTATTTTTTAGTTTGTATGATGACGTTTCATGTTTGTTTTTCTTTTTATTTTGATGGTTTTTGTGGCTGCAGATGCCGCTGCAGCAGCGTGCGCCACGTCGCCGGCGCGTGGCAGTTCTCGGGAATATCCCTCTCCCGTTTTGTGAATTACTGGAGGAACCACGGGAGAGCCGCGCTGCTCGATGTGCCGGCATCGGCGCTCTCATACTTTGCGCAGCACGACCGGCCCGTGCCGACGAACGGGCTGGAGAACGGCGCGAAGAGACCACGTAGACACTTGTACGACTACATCAAGACTGCAGAAGAACGCAAGAGCCAAACACCCACCACAGCTGGTGATACCGCCGCCAAGGATATGGTGCAGTCTGAACGCACTTCAGACAGTTCACACATAGTTGCGGCCACCAGACGAGGCCTGCGTCGTGCGCGATCCATTCCATCCACCAGTCACCACCTGCCAGCACAGCGACGCCGAACTGGAACTGCGGGAATTGGCGTTGCCGCCAGAAAGAGCTGCCGAGGAACCGGCCGAATCTCAGACGGGCCGAGGGCGGTGTACACGCCCAAAAGTTCTCGGCGTGGAGGAAATATACTGCACTCGAGACAGATCGCCACGATGAAGCAACAAAGTGGCTTGATTGCATGTACAGTAAGTATAGCAGCAGCAACACTCAAGAGGCGCTCAAGACGGGAGTTCTGAAAGAGCCCACCAATTGGAAACCTGGCGAGCAGTGCAGTGCTGCAGTGCTGGGTATTCGTGCGAACATTTGCTGCCTCATCATCCGTAGATGCTGCTGCCTTAGGCGCTACTAGAAATGGGCGGCTACCCACTCATTAGCTTGGCAACAGTTAAGTATCTGTTCCCTCCAGCAAACTGCACGGACGGGAAGAACCCCGTGTTGGGTTCTGGACATGTATGTGTGTGCAACGTAACGAAATGTGGAAATTGCAGTGCCAGTAGTGCACTGCATTTGAGTGGCACACACAGTGCACAGTCCAAAGGCCCGCCAAATGGCTGCAGGACTTCGCCAGAATTGGCCAGTTCGCAAGTGCTTCTCAGCTTTTTCGTATCGCAATTCAGTGCGGTGGTGCAAGCTGGCTACAATGAGCACCGAACTGGCGTGCACGGTAACGAGATGTGGACGGCAGGGCTTTTGACTGCTAGACATTTTAGCGTTTTTATTGACCGCTTGGGGGGTGGACACCTCTTCCCGCTAACAGCGAGACCTAGGGGCTAAGAATTGAAATTTTGAGGGCTGGTTGGACGGTATTCCAGTTAGTTCCAAATACTGGGCTGAGCGACAGCTGGGAAGCTTGAACTGCGCATGTGTTGGTTTGCAAGACGGGGAACTGGTGACGAGCTGCAATGGCGCCAGGCAACGGTAGGGACACAAGCATTAAGCAGTCGTATTCTTGGTAGCTTTTTACCTTTTTTGACAGCTTATGTTAAGGGGGTCAAGTTTAATCGATGGAACGTACGTTCTAGGCCACTGGCGGCAACCGTGACTTGTACTCGAACTCAGTGCGCGGCAGTTACGCGGATCGCAACATTTCGAAATGATGTAGTAACGAATGTATATTTAAGGCCTTAACGCAGTGCTAAGGGGATGTGTTTCTCTAACATCTACGATCTCGACCAATTAAGACAAAGTGAACCGTAGTTCCATGGCGGACCGATTCGTAGTCTCCGGAAAATGCGTTCAGCATTTCCGACGCGTTTTGACGTTGCTTGATGAATGAAATCCTAGAACAAATGAAAATTGGGGTATTCGGAGGTGCAGCTACACCCGGTGGTGCTTGAGATTTCCGAATTGAGCTGTACATGACCGCGTTGTAGGCAGTCGCCTGCTGTCTGTACACCGCAGACCCCAGACGGACTGTTGAGTGCTCTTCACTTTTCCTTTTTTGAACGGTTGCTTTTGCTAGCTGCTTGCCTGAATATGAAACTGGCGAAATCAATTTCATATACCGTCAAGTTACGTTAAGTTACACACGATCGCGATGACGAGTGGCGAGCTGGATCCTCAGTTCGTGCGGAGTTTCCGCTCCACATGGGAAGACACCCCCTCGTCCCACGCAGTTCCTCACTCTACACTGACTGCTCTTGGTCTGTCGCAAGGCGACTATCTCGATGTGAAGGCTTGGATATTTCTGGTTGCACGGAAGCTGCAGTTTGAGAATGGAGAGCGCGCTGCCTTCAAGGTAAACTTTCTTACGCTTCGTGTCCTGCAACATTTTCTGTTAATACTTTCATCGTTCAGGCATGCGAGGCGCTTGCAGCTCTCTTCTCTGACCAAAGATGTTTTTCTTTGGTCCACGATGCACTCGTCAGCGTTCCAAAGGAGGATATTCCACAGATCTTAGCAAGTTGCTGTCTGAAGCTCACAGCTCAGGTAGGCATCTAAAACCAACGCCATATTCTACTCTGGTCACTGACGCTTAGGCGCCATTTTCCCCTTCAGTTTGAATCACAGAATAACGAAACAAATCACGACGACTTCCTGGTTAGTTCATATAAACACCACACATCTCTTCTCCTCGCCCGGATATAACATATTTGTGGTGAATGCAGAAAATGATGAACCTCGAACACGCATGTGCGCCATCACTCCTGGCCTCTCTGGAAACTGCCGTATTTGCTTCTCTAAGCTCTACTGGAGGCTTTTCGTTCAGTGTAAGCTATACTTTTGCTAGATGCAAGACTCTTCTACCCCATGTATTCAGCCTTCACAGCAAGCAACTGCACTGGACATCTTGGACTTTCTTCAAATAGCAGGACTCGAATACTTGACGAACCAGTTGTTCAATATTCAAGAAGATCTTTTGCTTGATCGGGCAACCTGCTGCCGCTTGCTTGCTTTCCTGCACTGCAACAGCTTAATTGATTCGCGTAAGGAATTTATACAGACAAGTTTCGCCGAACTCCTCAATATTTCATCTTCAAAACAGGACTACTCGCTCTCTCCGTGTTTATTTTTTCCTACAGCCGTCAACCGGTCATGTTGAGGGCAGCCTTGCGAGATATTCTAATTGCGTTGCTCGGGCCTGACATAATTAGTCTTGTAAGTAGTATTTTTTGTTGCATCTCGTCTTTGCCTTCACTTTCATTACGTATTGGCTTGCAGGCTGAACCTATTCTCGCTGCTCTTAAGCCTCGGTTGCTGGATGACATCAATGATCCAAGACTGGCGCTGCGTGCCTATCTAGTGGTAAGGCAGCGTATTCAACTCAGCCCAGATCATACCCAACTTCAATACTGCAATTCAGGGCATCCATGGGCGCACCAATGAATCATCGATGAGCAAGATTAAGGCGCACTTGGATTTTGCTTTCTAGGTCTTCACGCGTTTCTGCCACAATGTTATTTTCAACAGCCCCTGCAGTCAAGATGGACTGAGTGGGTATTGATCAAAGTGAAGAATTTACCTCAACCATTGATAGTCTCTGCACCGCCCATCAGTGTTTCCTCGTGGATGTGTCGGCACAAAAGAGAAATGATGTTCTCGGAAAAATAAATTTCGGCTGCAAAAGTGCAGCCCAAAAACTTGTTGCCTCACACGTTATCTTGGGCCTACAGAAACAATATTTAGCATGACATTCGTATTCAACAACTCTAGCCTAAGCTCTGGCTTGCCCTTATGCACATAAGACGTTTGTAATCACACAGGTAAATGCGCCGATTGCCTTAGCAACCGATCTCAGCTTAATCTCACACCCTGTTCGGCATAGATTTACGTATGGAACAGTCAAATATCCGATTTGTTTGGTGGCCATGCCACCCCATATCTGCTTGGAGTGGCTCGAACCAATCATAGTAACTTGTTTGAACCAACTGCCGCTGCTATGGTTTCGCAGTTCGGGTATTGTTGGAATAGCAATGGGGCAATTAGGGAGGTATTAACGAAATGAGATGCGCAGTTACCAACACCAGATATTGTAAACCTGCCAAATTTGAGACTTAGAATTAAAACAGCACGCAGTGCTAGTATTCCCTAGGACGGGAAAGTTCAGATCCACGAAGGTGGCTGGGTTTAGTTACGATCAACTAATGCGGTACTGCCTAAGTCTTAACGCTGGCGATGAAGCGTTTTCGATCTGTGCTCGATAAGAGTCAACCGTAAGCAAAGAGACCAGGAGCATTCGGATTATATAATGGTTCCCAGACTGTTTATACACTGCCAAAGACGTGGGAGCTGGTGACTTTGCGCCTTCGCACTGGCGAAGGGGGTAGGCAGGCATATCCCAGTCCTCAAAAGGCCGGCGAATTGAGTTGACAGGCATGGATTTGAAGTGTTTTCAAAGCTTGAATCCGCTGGCTTCTCAAGGAAGGAGTTTTCATGCTGTTTGTCTCGACGAAGACTTCTGCAGCCTGAAAGGGTGTTTGGGGGGCCCCCAGTACTGTGGCGGCCAGGACATTTAACCACAAATTCTGCATTTCCGACGATAATTTGGGCACTGCGTTTAGTTTGAACCCACTTTTGATTCTTTTTCTGCATAAATTGGTAATATTGAACTAGTGTGGCGATCGCGTGTGACAACCTGTGTTGACTCGAAGAGACGGCTCCGGGCTCCGGTGGTTGCTGCTTCGATACTGGCGCGAGTTTTCGTTCTCCCCCTGGAATCCCGGTCAATCACATATCTGCGAAGTAATATAAGATGTAATTTGCAACTTCTAGGTGTCATGGTTTTCAGAACTTCTCTAGAGACTGCGTGCCCTCCTGTCCCCGAATCCTACGCGCCACCGGGAAACTGCGCCGCTAGGAAGTGTTGGTGCCTCCTGTACCTCTAGTACTTCGATAACAGCGGTGCAATGCCTTCTTAAAACCATTGCCCCGCCCCATACCACTGTCTCCAGGGGCGTCTGCCCTCTTCTATTTCGCATCCGTCCCCTTTCCCCGACATGGCTCAATCCAGCGGAGGGGTCGCGACATGGGGATTTATCCAGTAAATTCATTAGATGCCTCCAAAAAAGATAAAGCGAACACGCCCTAGAGCTAAGGCGAAAGCACATGCAGAAGGTATGAATTTGGAAGTCGTACTTGACTTGAGAACGCCAGTGTAGCAACTCGCAAGTCATCCTAGTTCTGTGGAGGTGCAACAGTTGAGATAACGGGGGGCTCTGCCGCTTCAGGAGAACTACTAGTAGATGAAGTGCTTCTACTCCCTCTCGTAGAGATGAGCCTCCCTCGGGTGCCTTCTTGCAATGGCTTTGCCACGGGATCAAACTCGCAAGCCGTCGCTCACCCACTGCTAGCAGGGTTTCCCTGGCCGACGAGACCCGGGTACACGCCCGTTGCATGTTTGTGCTGCTCAGGCGGAATTTAACAATGACGGCAGTTCGAAATGAACAGAACTCTTCGCCGTCACCTTGTCGTATAATCGTTCACTCCGAAGAAACCTTTCAAAACGAAACAGACGCACAGGGTGACCCCCTGACGGTCCTCGAGGAAAAGGAACATGGCGATCCAGAACAGGTAGCATTGGCAGGCGAAGGCAATGTGTTCTACCAAGAGAGCTGCGCGGCAGGGGGGCGCACCACCGTGAGCAACCCCTGCAGCAGGGGCAGTAGGGCAGCAACCCCTATGCCGAGAAAGCCAATCGACGCAATGACGAATCCTGCCGTCCCTCAAGGGTGAGGATACGATGCTGCTTATCCCCAGGTTTTGCTTCATAAGGCGCCACAGCATCGCGGGTGTTTCTTTTTTGTGTGGCCCGATGACGGGGAAACCCTGACAGGCGTTCGTGTCGAGGAGAAACCTGCAAATCCAACCAGTGTGGGAACTTGATTCTGCAGATATTTGAAGTACTGGGCTCTACGTGTTGGCCAAGAAGCAGCGCATATCCCTGAGAGCGAGGAGTTTGAATTGGCATATGCAAAGAAAGCTCAGAGCCTTTTTCCATTCCGTTCGACGACAACCGAGTGGACAGTCAACACTGCAGGAGGTACGCTCAGATTGAATAGCGTCTTACTACTGCTGCTACTGCGTAGAGCTATATGATCAAGTATCGCTTCAGCAGCGGCCCCCAGGAACACAATATACGCTTTGCTTTCAGGGTTTCTGGTGCTGCTCATGCCATGGGGGCCGGTGATGATGGTTTTCGGTTTATGTTTCGGAGGTCTCCTTGGCTTTGGATTGGCAATGGCTAATGACATGTGCCGTCTGAGGAAGAAAACATCTGCGGCAACGCAGCAAAAGGTAAGCAGCTGAGCCCCTGAGTTTGCCTGATAGCTGCAGCTAGCTGCAGCTAGCTGCAGCTAGCTGCAGCTAGCTGCAGCTGCCCCTCCATACCAATCGCAAACAGGGCTCCTCCGAAAGTCCTAAGCAGCTGAATTCCACTTTTCTTTTTGGGGGTCTGCAGAAGAAGATCGACCACTTGATGCGCTGGGCAGGATACCACTTCGCGAGCAGCAACGCACAGCTGCAGCTCATCTTTAAAGTCATCATGGAATACGAGGTAATCTAAAGATAAAGCAGCAGCTGTTTACTCGCACTTCCGCTAAAAGGCAGAAACTGCATATTCAACAGCAGCAGCAACAAATATGCACAGAGAATTTCCAGCTGTTTCCTCCGTATTCACTGAGTTGGCCTGGATAGCTGTGAGCAGAGTAATGTTGCTCCTTATGCGCATGCTGAGTTCGTTTCATATATAGCTGGTTACTTCAAGGCTGCAGTCTTCTCAATTAAGTTTGCAAGAACTCGCATTTGGGTGTGCGGCGTGTTTGAAGGTCCTGGCTCGTTTGGGGGATATATCTAAGACCGCTCGTGCGCAGCTGCGACTTTTATATTCGTTCTTGTGAGTTCAAGCAACGCCCACTCAGCCTCGCCAACCCTTTGGCTGCTGGGCTGAGGATCCCGGTGGGGTTAGCGGACCGCACCGAATAGAGGCAATGCAGGCGGTGCCTGACAGAAACCATAAGTAAACAACTCATGAGTAGGGTGGGGTTGTTGTTATTTCTCTGAAGAGAAGATGCATGGGGGTTCGCGTTATGTGTTTCAGGAGCCGCGATGATGTGGGACATTGTCTTTGGCTTTACCTCGACTACTTTGAGGCGCACTGCGACCACATGACGAGAAGCGAAATCTTTATGTGTGCTCTCGTCTGCTACGTCTGCACCCAGTGCGCTGGAACGTTAAGGTAAACTGAGCTGCGACTTGAAAAAAAAACGAAGCATTTTATCCTCTATCTCCTTCTAAACCTTGCAAAATGTACACTTTAAGCCATAGACTTCAACTGCTAGCTGAACATACATACATTTAGGCCCTGACCTTATTGGGCTCTGATTGGAGCTGATTGCATTGAAAAGATGAATTTGGAGTTATTGAAAGAAAATGTTTGAAATCAGTTGTGGCGAGTTGCGGTTATTTTGTTTCTGCGGCGGACAGGAAGAGGAACCTTCATCCGGTGGTTTCGCGGATGATCCGCATGATGAACGACGCGGAAATTCAAAAAATATTTCAAAAGTCAAAGAGCCCGAACCCTCGCCAGGCGAAACAGGTGCGTAAGAAGTGCGACTCTGCTGGAGTTTCAGTATGTGTGTGTATGTGTGTATGCATCTCATTCATAGAGCGAGTATGACTGTTTCACGCTTGATCGACTTCTGTGTAGATATATTTTGATATATTTGAAGCAAAATGAGCTGAAATGTTTGCCTACAGGACGAAGAAACGGAGCGTTGCCTCTTCTATGCCGACAACAGCCAAGGCGTGCAGACGTTTGTTATGAAGGGAGGAGACCTCCTGCAGTGTCCGTGACTATAGTAGTATATTTTAGAGTTACTATAGCATTAAAATTCAGTAAATATTGCATAATATACCACAAATGCGAGTCGGTGCAACGTCAACTCCCCCTGTGTACAACTTGGAAACGACGTAGAAAATATGCAGAAAAAGTGAATTCGAGATAAATACAACGTTCTATGAAACTTCTAGAACTCATAGGAAATTAATATATTTATATGTACACTGCTTTCTTGTGTTTGTGTTCACGCGTGTTGCAGCTCTGCATAATAATGACGGCACAGCGGGGAGGCACGCCGACTCGTCAGAAGGCGGATCCTTCACTGATGCATTTTCCGGCAGCAATTTTGAATCTGATGTTTCAAATGGAGGCGAAGAAAAACAGGAACTTGTGCAGGAAACACTGGCGGTGAGAAAGCTGAATAGCCAGCCATACAACACTCGTCATCGCCCGCCATCTTTGTATACTCTGTATACTTGTTTAGGCTTTATAAGCCGATGATCTGGCTTATAGTTTAGGATCTAGGGTTTAGAAGGCTACGAAAGAGTTTGAACAGAGCAGCTCAGCGTATTTTTTTCTGGGTTTAGGGTTTAGGGTTGTGCTGATAGCTTCCTGCTGTTTCCGCATTCGCACCTTTACGACTAAGAAAGCAGAGTGTTGGTTGCCGTGTGAGTGATAATTCTGTTGAATTGTGCATCTGCAATATACTCTCTAGTGTGCGTTTGTGAGTTTCGTTGTTAATGCTGCGTTTCCATATGTGCATATTTTTTAAATTATCATTCCCGTTGCATGAAGTGTATATTTGTGTGACAATTGTTTTGTTTGTGTATGAAGCCTATATATATGTGTTTGTGGCATTTGCATCTGTATTATTTAAATATTAATAATTTCTGTTTCAAACAAACCATGAGTGTACGCGTTTGGTGTTCAGGGCGAGTTGCGCCCAGTAGAGAATTTCAATGTGGCGTTGACTTACGGGGTGTCACTGGAGCGTGCGTTGGGGTGTACACTGGAGGGAACGAACTCTTCTGCTACGGCTTCTCTTTCTAAGCAGCTTCCTGCTCCCTCGCCTGCTCCAACTGCAGTGAAAACACACCGCCGCAAAACCTCCTCCGTCGTCAGCAACACGAGAAGCACATCTAGGGTCTCCCGCCAGCCCACACAAACGCAGATACAGGCGCCCACGCAAACACAAACGCACGGAGAAACAACACACGCAGAAGAAAAGCATAAAGGTTAGTGCTGACATCGCCAGGACACAGAAACAACTGAGAAGGATGACACTGCAACAGATGCTTACCCTAGGCGAATGTAGCAAATACAGTGCGCACAACACTGGGCTATATCTGTTGGAGTTAGTATAATATATATATATATATATATATATATATATATATATATATATATATATATATATATATATATATA
>NW_024012624.1:0-840 GCF_000499745.2 Eimeria mitis | reverse complement strand
GAAGCACTCTCCATGAAGAGCCTTTGCGGTGAAAGTATTTCCTGCTGTATGGGCTGTCTGTACTGCGCTCGCTCCAGTGCGACGCGGCTTGCAGCCACTGGCCGTCTCCGCGCCGAATAGAAAACCCTGATCAGTATATAGCATAGCATGCAGGGGAAAGGGGGCTGTACTGTTGACGAATATCTGAGGGAGATTGCCGAATGCATATTTGTGCTCATCATGCTGCAAACTGGATTGCGAGGAATTCGTCTTTTGTATCAGGCTGCTGCGGCGATGGGCCTCGCTGCTCGCTGCTCGCCCCTGGCCCCGGCACCTATGCAGCGCAGGCTACCAAGTGTAACTAGGTTTCTCGCTCTTAGCCAAGAATCTTCGTAGGTTGGAGTAGAATCAACGAACGTAATAAAAAAGAAATCCCGGTGAAAAAAAAGCCATCTCTCGTTCAGTATCCCCGAGTCCTGCGCGCAACACAGACACAAAAAAAAGATGAAGTGCAGAAGGGCCCGATGCTACTGCGGAGAGAAGAGACCTTCGATGCGTTGCTGGACATCTCGCTGGAATTTGGGCCTCAGTGTACCCCGACAAGCCAGAGAGAGCCCTTTGCTGCATCCTGTATCACTGTATACAGTCATCAACACATGAAGCTCAGTATATCTAATCTTAGTATATATACTCCTTAACGAATACTCTAATATAAACTAACACTCTCGCCTTCTCTGTAAGACAACTCATCCCGTCACCCCACTACTTTAAATAAAGCCTGCTCTGCCGCCGCATCCACACAGACAGAAGAGAGCAGCAGTGGAGACCAAGGCTTGAGTTTAAAGCCCCCCCCTCCCCCCC
>NW_024012623.1:0-840 GCF_000499745.2 Eimeria mitis | reverse complement strand
CCTTTTGTCTCTTTCTGTCTCCTTTTGTCTCTTTTTGTTTTTTTTTCTTTTTTTTTTTCTTTTTGTTTCTTTTTTTTCTTTTTGTCTCTTTCTATATCCTCTTTGTTTCTTTTTGTTTCTTTTTGTCTCCTTCCTTTTTCTTTTTGCTTTTTCTGGTTTCTTTCTGTCTCCTTTTGTTTCTTTCTGTCTCCTTTTGTTTCTTTCTGTCTCCTTTTGTTTCTTTATGTCTCTTTTTGTTTCTTTCTGTCTCCTTTTACCTTTTCTCTGTCCCCTTTTTTTCTTTTTCTTTTTTTCTTTTTTTTGGTTTCTGGTGATCTGTGGAGTGTCGTTTGAGCTCCGATGCTGCAGCTAGCTACAGCTAGCCACAGCTAGCTACAGCTAGCTACAGCTAGCTACAGCTAGCTACAGCTAGCCACAGCTAGCTACAGCTAGCTACAGCTAGCTACAGCTGGCTACAGCTAGCTACAGCTAGCCACAGCTAGCCAGAGCTAGCAACAGCTAGCTACAGCTAGCTACAGCTAGCTACAGCTAACTGCAGCTTAGCTACAGCTAGCCAGAGCTAGCAACAGCTAACTACAGCTAGCTACAGCTAGCTACAGCTAGCTTCAGCTAGCTACAGCTAGCCACAGCTAGCTAAAACTAGGTACGGCTAGCTAGCTACGCCGAGCTGCAGCTAGCTGTGGCTAGCTACACATAACTACAGCTAGCTACTCTGAGGTGCATCGAGCTACAGCTAGCTACATACAGATACAGGGAGCTGCAGATTGCTGCGGCTAGCTAGCCAGCTAGCTAGATAGATAGCTAGCTAGCTAGCTAGCTAGGTAGCTAGGTAGCTAGCTA
>NW_024012622.1:0-841 GCF_000499745.2 Eimeria mitis | reverse complement strand
GCTCTAGGCATGCTGGTTTGATGCTTCGAGATTACTGCTCATTCTGTCATTTTTGCCTGCCTGGCGCCGAGGTGTGTTCTTGTGGTGCATAGAAGAGAGCGGGTGGCTTTGCAATAGTATAGCATCGGATGTTGTGAGTTGCCTGTGGCTCAGGCTTGCGTCTGTCGTCTAATTTTGTTAATCGTGTGCGTGTGTGGGTGTGAGTGCGTAGAGACGCGAAAGCGGATGTTGTATTATCCTGGGATTGTCGGGGCCTGCGCTCTCCCAGTTTGTTGAAGCTCTTCCACGGGTGTCATGTATGTTGCAGGCGGCGGGCATTGTGGATCTCTTCATGCAGTACTATGGGGTTCCAGGGTGTACGTCGTTGAGAATGCGGGGAAAGACGCCAGCGGCGGGAGGACCTGCGTTTTCTAGTTAAATCCTTAGAGACTGGGCACATCTCTTGAAAGGAATGCAATCAAAGGTGGTAGGCACTCTGAAAGCTGTATGTACTGACTTCATCTGCTCTAGCGCTGATTGCGCCGCGACCCTGGAAACGTTGCAAAGCTGAAAACGAGGGGGCGAACTGCAACCTGGTAAACGCACTGCGGCGTCTGCTCGTCAAGTAGCTTGATTAAAACATCATTAGCTTTGCTACACTAGGGAGAATTAAGGTGCGTGGCATGCCATGCATGCATACTCGCTTTTCCTCGGTTCGAAGTGATTTAAGATTAAGAACGCGTTTCCAACTTTCTCCAAGTATAGCGGGACAAGCATTTCGTGGATATTGAGCTCTACTGACGGAGGTGTGAAGCCTTGTGAAGCCAGGCGGAAAGCGCCTGTATGCTGCACACAACTGCCA
>NW_024012621.1:0-841 GCF_000499745.2 Eimeria mitis | reverse complement strand
ACCGTCTAGCACGATAGTGTTCCCATTGTGCCCTTAATCAGAAGTGCTGCTTAGGCCGTGTGGATGAAGCAGCAATCCAGCTGGCTCGGGCTGGCAGTAACAGGTAATCGATCGCCTTTTAAGAATTGACAAAGACATCGATTGGCATTGTGCGTCTGCAATGCGAAAACGTTGTTGCACGAGATTTGTAAAAAGCCTGTAGTTTTTACAAGACAATAGAGTGCACAGATCTGCATGTTTCTAGACTTTTGCGCATCTCGCGCTTGTCGTCGCGGCATTTGTGCAAGTCTAAGCCTTTGATGCAACTCTTCTGGATGATGCTGAATTGTAATTACAACACCGGCTGAGGATGGATAGTTTGTTAAACGTGAATGCGCACCAAATGAACACCAGCAGGCCTCAGCTGCCATCGCCAAGCCGGTATGTCGCTACCGCCTTTCCGTCAACTGTTGGAAGGAAGACAAACGGTTGTTGTTTGCAAAAAACCAAAGCCGATGGCGCCGACCTGAACTCCTCGCCTCTTTCGTTCCAGAGCTACGCGTCCTGCGTTGCCGAGCTCCAGATGAAGATGCCTTAGTCCGCTAAGTATCTTAAGCTTGTCCGCAGTCTGCAACGACCTCCTATGCTCTCTCTGCTAGTACACTGCTTTGTGGATTGAGGTTCTGTGCAAGGGGTTGCATCAATTATGCACCGGCTTTTCAGGATATGCTGCATCGCGTGGTATGTCTATAGATTCTTTAATATGAATGGCCAACAGCTGGATACGCACCGAAATGCGCCGCCGCGCATGCGACGCTGCATATTTGGCTTGCACCATTTTAGGCCGTGCGTCATTGGCGTT
>NW_024012620.1:0-842 GCF_000499745.2 Eimeria mitis | reverse complement strand
TGCGCCTGGCCCAGCTTGGCACCTACATGAGTCTGCGACCGGTTGAGTCAAATTGATTTATAAACAATATACCCGGGTCCTTATAATCATTACCAAAATACTCGATAACCTTTCAAAACAACCGATAGACCAGTTGTGTGTTACGTAAAAACTCCATTGCTACCCCACAGCCCTTGTACTGAACAGCTGGCTATGCCGTTACTACGTATGTATGCTAAGTCAACCCTACTGGGCTCAAACTGTACGTCTACTCTCTAAACTCAACATAGCTCTACTATTATGGCCTAAATATTTAAGTAATCGTCGTTACAACATATACGAGTCCAATAATCTTTAAGAGGAAATCCATGAATCATAAATTTGATGCCGACTCTGCCGTGAGTAAGTCTCTCCGCCGCCTCGTCAGTCTCATAGCCAGACCCCAACCTATGGTGACTGCGGAGCTTTCTTAACTAGGTTACTTTACATTTTTATCTAAAGTATTACCACTCGACATTGCTAGTATAATACTTGTTCTATTTCATCTAACGAGGCCTCTGGAGGCTCACTCCATTGTAGTGTGCAGTACAACTCTCCTGCACGGATGTAGCGAGGTCTGCCTACACAACACAGGAGCCCTCACTTGGCCTTGGTAGGTTAGGTGTAAGCAACTGCAAACGTTCTATGCGTACAATCAGAGGTAACGTGTTCAGTAAAGGATGCATCGTTGGAGAATCCTTGTGTGCACGCGTGAGGCTGGCTTGTTTCACCAGCCGCAGCGAGATGCAACGCGACCGCATCTAAGGCTGCCTCGCCCCCGCAACATCCAGGCCCTGAGCTCAACGCCGAGGAGGCCTGAGGAC
>NW_024012619.1:0-842 GCF_000499745.2 Eimeria mitis | reverse complement strand
GACGGTAAGCTAGCACTGCAGCAGCAGAACTCTCATCTAGCTCTGCTGCTCTCTCTATATCTGGATTGGGCGGATACAGAGGAGGCGCAGAGGTCACGGGCCCTGCATACAGAAGGAGAGAAGGAAACAGAGAGAAATAACATTAAGAAACAGACAGAATAGAAGCAAACAAAGAACAGAACAGACGCATGCATGCATGCATGCATGCATGCATGCATGCATGCAGCATGAGCTGAGACTCCTGCTGCTGCTGCAGGGGAGAGGAAGGGGTTGCGGCTCCCTCTCGTGCAGCAGCAGCTTCACTGAGTGACAGCTCCGAGGCAGAAGGAGCAGAAGAAGGAGATGAAGGCCGTCAGCAGTGTAAGCAGAAAAAAAATAAAAATATTTTCATCAGGCGAGAGATGTACTGGTAAGAGAAGCCAGAAGAACACCACAAACACTTGTGTTCAGAAACAGCTTTCTGCTGCTGCTGCTGCTGCAGCAGCAGCAGCAGCAGCAGCAGCAGCAGGTCCGTATCGGCTTACCGTGGCGCTCGACCCCTTCCCGGACCCACTTTCGCGTTTCTCCCCCAATGGAGCTCCCCCCTCTCCCGCCTCTCATCGTCGTAGTATGAAGACTGAGGCAAATGCAGTATTTGTTTGAATACTGAAACAAAAAAAAAGGAAGGGAGAGGATCAGCAAGAAGCACGCGGCAGACGAAGAGCCAGCGATGCTGCAATCAACCCAGGCAGGGGGGCGTTCATTCGGTTGTCAGCCATTGGCTTAGATCTTTTTTATGGAATATAAATGTATTAATTAATTAAATAATTTATTAAATTATTTATTTGTGAAAGAAAAACGAA
>NW_024012618.1:0-842 GCF_000499745.2 Eimeria mitis | reverse complement strand
CCAGGAGTGTTCTGCAACGGATAAAAGAAGTTCAGGCGAGCAGAGGTAGAATATGGAAGTTACCTTTGAGGTGTTGTTTCTGGCGTTCTCAGGATGCAGTCACCGGAGAGCACACAGTAACGAACTCTCTACGTGCGACGGTCACCTCGCCCATTTACGGTGATGTCGTCCTGGGGATATATATAAGCCAAATGGCGAAGGTGTTGTTTTATGCCAGTTATTATACTACATAATGCAGGAAGGTGTTCGAGGTTCTCTGGCCCCGTGTAGTACGGTCCGCCTTGCAAATTTTGGAATGTCCGTCACAGGTACTAGCTGGTCATGAATTGATGCACGTCTCAATATCTGGTATTTGCCGCTGATTGCCTACTCCCCAACGTGAGCGTATCGTGAGTAATGACTGTACTACACTTGTACGCCGACAAAGTTAAAGGCTACATAAATACGGCTCGGCTGACAGGTTGAAACGTTGTGACGCCAAGTGGTCCTGAGGATATGTGACGGAAATTGAATGTGATCTTGGCGGTACTAGCCAGAATGCGTCTAAGATATACTTGCTCCCTCAACTGTGAGATGCCTCCGGCAGGCCTTGTGATGCATACCCTTGCTGAACTACGGCACTGAAGGAATTTGAAGTCGGTTCCACAACGCCATGCGACCCCCTTTGGACGGCTCCAAAATTCACCCAAAGGACGTATGTGGCTCTAGGCCTGCAACGCCAAGAAATCCACTGCGGCGACAGCTCTTGAAACTCCAACCGAAACTGCCCGCTTTGCAAGCCGCGCTGACCGCCTGGAGACACTGACGTAGCAAGAGGAACGGATTCCCCTGCGGGTTTGCAA
>NW_024012617.1:0-842 GCF_000499745.2 Eimeria mitis | reverse complement strand
TGGCTCTCTCCTTGCCTCTCTGCCGAACTGTCTTTCACGGGTGCATCATTCAGCCAGGAATCAGGATCTAATGCCGGAGATGCCCCCTTTGGACCTTCTAAATAGCTTCGTTTTCTTGGGATACGCTGTGCAGTATTCTGCGGCAGCGACGCCGCAGCTTGCGAACGCAAACCAACGGACTGATGACCCACGACGCGAGGCTGGCGACCCGCACGAGACTGGGAAGATGAATCACTACGCTCGAGAATCGCAAATGCACCATGCGGGGTCACAAGGAAAGGTGACAGAACTAGCAAAGGAGGCTTGGTGCGGGAATGGACAGGCTGAGCACCACCACCAACAGGTTGGGTAGAGGGAGCTGAAGGTTCAGGCGGAGTAACTCCAGGCTGACGTTCTGAAGTCGTACTGCCAGTATGTATGCTCTGAGGGCTCCCAGCAGCAAGCTCCGCACCCGTCATATTCACTTCCCCCTGCACATTCTGGTCTTGATCGTGTATCTCCGAAATGGAAGAGGACGCCGTCAAGGGGACGATATTTGGGTGGAGTTCTTGTTGAGATTGTAGCGCCTGCTGCTCAAATACTAAGCTCTCCTGATACAAAGCCAATGCGATCCTTTTGACCTGTTCACTTTCGTCCAACTCTTCAGCTACATTGATTTCTCGTGGTAAGGACAGCCCCAGGTCCGCCTCCATAGCTACGCACTCTTCTATGAGCTGTGAAAGAGAGGTATCATCATGGCTACTTTCGCTGCTGTCCGACAGCCGGCGAGTCAACGCTCCTGCCCTTCCGTTGGTGGAGGCAGAGGCGGAGGCTCTGCATATTGTCCGCAATGCAGAAATGAT
>NW_024012616.1:0-842 GCF_000499745.2 Eimeria mitis | reverse complement strand
ATATTTGTACTTTTCAAGGCGGTTCACCTTGCCGATGTTGGGACGAGATGTGTGCATTTGCAGATAAGTTTAAAATCCTTCATCATTGCGCGTGGTCGCAGGCGCTCCATGCATACCTCGTTGTGCTTTCTTTCGGCTAGGAGCTCGGGCTGTCCACAGCAGAAACGCAGCCTGCAGTCGAAACTTTTTACAGACTCTCTGTGCTGCTCTAAATCCTAGCAAACCAACCAGGAGATCATCAGCATCTACTTGAAAATTTTCTAACTCACCGTGTTGAACAGCTTGTGAGTTTACCTTGATTCGATCAATGCAGGCGCAAAAGCGTAAAGCTCATACTCGAAGTGTAAGTGGGCATCTGTGCGCCTGCCAACGCTTTGCGCAGCAGTGCTCGCTTCTAATAGCGGCTGCGGTAGTCCATGGTACAGCGTGCGTATACCGTGATGTGTTCCCTGGTCTGATAGAAGGGTCGCACGAGAAAAAAGTTGGCTAAACAAGTGAAGGCGAGAGTTCTGACCGCGATGCCTTCCCTGGCTATTCGGACCGTAGTCATCTGTTCAGGCACTGTTCTCCCCAATGGGGCACTTTCCCAGCTGCGGCATGTACAACTTGAGGAAGAATGCCATATTGCTATGCTGCAGCGAGTAAGTTGTGTACAGTAGGGGGGTGCCATCCACAGAGTTGGGAGTTCAGGGGATAGTACGAATGCCTCTTTCAACGCAGGTGAATACCAATTATCAGCATCACAGTCCGGGTCGAAGTCATTATGGGCTCACTGGCGACGCGCGGTTGCCTTGCCTAAAAAATTGACACCTCAGGCGATTGTTCTTTACTAGTGAATCCTG
>NW_024012615.1:0-842 GCF_000499745.2 Eimeria mitis | reverse complement strand
GCACAGTGGTGATCCGGTAAGAATGATAGGTCGTAGTGCCGAAAGGCAAATAATTCCTTTTTTGAGTTGCAAATAGTGTAGAACGCATTGAACTGATCGTGGACGACAGTTGTTTGATCATGGTCGGTTCCGTGTGTGGGAACGAAGGAAGGGCTGCACGCAGGTTCGCGTTTTCGGTGTCCCTGCGTTTCATTAGCGCAGGATTTAGCGTCAGCTGCATGTGGGCAAGCTTGGGTGAATTGACCTGTCTCTCTACGGGACACGTATCTTGACCCCCGTGGTGACAGCTGTGCAGGGGAGCGTTGATATCGCGGTGTGCATATAGGCCTTAGGTAGACGTCGTATGGGCTTTGGGATGTATGGACGGCTGCACCGGCAGTCGGCGCGAGTCCTACGGTTGGCATCCGCGTGAAGGTGGTTCTGGAGCAGACGGGTTTGTGGGGTGGATTTTAGAGAGTGTAGACGTGAGTGCAAGGCGTTACTTTGGTGCATCGCGAAGTGCCTGGGCTAGTGTTTGTTGTTTGTTGGTCGTCCAGAGGTGGAGTGGAAGTGGCTGTGTCGGTGGGGCTCGCATGCTGTTTCAGAAAGTGTGTTTTCCTTGCGCGGACAGGAGCAGGAGTATGCATCGCACTGCGGTGCTGAGGTTGCTTGTGATTGAATGGGTCGCAACAGTAAAGACCGGGAGTGTGTGCCTTGCGTTTGTGGCGTTGAAGTTTTCGATGAGTGCCTGGTGTGCTGCGCAGGTGATTTGTGAATGACACGGAGTTGCCTCCAGCTTGCATGAATCATGGCAACTGTGCCGCGGAGTCAGGCGCACCGTTCCTCTGCGTACAGCTATGGAA
>NW_024012614.1:0-843 GCF_000499745.2 Eimeria mitis | reverse complement strand
GTTACCATCTTCGTTTGTTCGTTACGCGAGTTGCTGCTTCACGCAGCAGGGAATCCGTTCCCGGCTACATTCGGCGTGTAGCACAATCTGCTGCTTCGCCACATTTCTGTTCCATCCATCTCTTTTTTTTCTATTTCCGACGATTCTGCACTCATTGTAGTATTTGCAATGGCCTAGATCCTCAATTTATCCCTTCCCGAGCTTGTGTTTTCTTCTCCGGTGCCTCGTTAGCGGTTCTCCGCTTCACCTCTCTGTTTCTTCGGCCCCTTATGAGCATCTATTCGGATTCTTTTGCTTTACGTCCTCTATATATTTCTTTATAAGTACCGCATTATTTCAGGTCACTGCACGGCGGGGCCTTTTTGCCTCGGAGTCCCTTCCTCTTACCCGTCTATCTACTTCAGTAGATTCTCACTCCCGCCGTTCCGGCAACAGCAGCACTAGCAACAAAGGTTGCATCAGAAGCTGCAGAAGTACAAAAGGGTTGGCAGCCGAAGCAAAGCCTACTGCTGCAGCGGTTAGCAGGCAGTGCTCCCGCCGGTTTTATTTGAGGTATTGTTTTATGGTTTTATTTGAGTTATTGTTTTATCCCGGCACGTTCTTACGCCGCACAAACACCAGATGCATAGTTTTACCATCTCTGCCTGCTCGGGAGGCCTGGGGGAATCTGCTTAAGCGCTGGGGCACTTCTGCTGTTGCTGCTACTGCAGCAGTAGCAAGAGAAAGCGACGGCTTTATCTCAGGGTGTGGAGCCCTCTATAGCTTTTGTATCCGCTGATGGAAGTTACCACGGGATGCCGAACTCGGTACATGTACACCTTAGCGGAGGGGCTCCGGTGAAAG
>NW_024012613.1:0-843 GCF_000499745.2 Eimeria mitis | reverse complement strand
AACCGACATAATTTCCAATCATCCTAAATGCTTGGCACAAACCCCAGCGTAATGGATATTTCTTCTTATGCTGCGCTACATATATACTGCCTCACCAATTCCCTGAGATTGTTTGCTCCGTCAGGTGCTCTCTCGCATATCACGTCGGCTACCGAAACGCACTAACCCAGTAGAGGTTGAACAAGAGGACGACCAACCAACGGGCGCTTCTACTTCTCTTCGCACTGCAACCTCACAGATATGCACGCGTGCAGGCGCATTTATATGCTTGGCGCCATGCAGCATGAACCGTGAGCTTGCCCTTCACCCGCACGGTAAATGAGTTTAATGTCTAGTGCTTACTTGCTGGCCAAAACCGTGAGCCATCAAAATGCCAGAGAAGGCTTCGCCACACCACTCCCGCAGACGCGCGCAAACAAACTGCATAGCCCCACACGGTTTGCAAATGAACGCCCGCTAGGTCGTTGCCAAATACTGCATGTACTACTATCAGCAGACCGAGCTGATTCCAAGCAGGGCGAGCGAACCACCCCTAAGTTTAATACCAACTGCAAAACATTGCAGAAGGCTGTATGCAGGGTCGTCGCCTATGCATTCCTTCTTGTGAAAAAAAGGGGAATTGATGCTTTTAAAGACAAATCAAACAGACCACGTACGTAAACAAACGGCTCTGTATCATGCTTACCTTCGGGTATGGAGGACTGCTACGAACACCGTGTCGCGAGATGGCGAACTCGAACGAACATCAGCGTCACGTTCACATGTTGCACTTACTACGAACACACAACAGTTTAACTAAATCTCCACACCAGAAATAGCCGCCTGAAGTACGGGTTACCCTTT
>NW_024012612.1:0-843 GCF_000499745.2 Eimeria mitis | reverse complement strand
TATATATATATATATATATATATATATATATATATATATATATATATATTATATTATATAAACGAATACAACAAAAGATAATAAAAAGCAACTAAAGCAAAAGAAAATTTATAAATGAATAAAATGAATAGTAATAGAAGAATAAATAAAATAAAATAAAACAAAATAAAAATAAATAAAAATAAATAAAACAAGATAAAGATAAATAAAAGTAAACAAAAATAAATAAAAATAAATACATAAAAAAATAATTATTTTCTGTGTTCAGCACGAAGGAGGCTATCTTTTCTTCTTCTCTTTTTAGTTTGTCTGTTGATGGCGTTAGTATACACCCAGTAAGATATTATTTTTTAGTTTATTTTATTATTTATTAATTTATTTTTTTAAATAATAAAATCAATTAATTTGTTTAATTAATTAATTTGTTTAATTCATTAATTATTTAGTTCTGCTCTTACCGAAGCAACTAGGGTTTAGGGTTTAGGGTTTAGGGTTTAGGGTTTTGTGTTTTTAGGGTTTAGGGTTTAGGGTTTAGGGTTTTGTGTTTTTAGGGTTTAGAGCGGCCGCGTACTTCTGCATGGAGAGAAGTGAAGGATTTTGATTGGATTAAACGACAGGCGAGTTGAGGGTTTAGGGTTTAGGGTTTAGGGTTTAGGGTTTAGGGTTTAGGGTTTAGGGTTTAGGGTTTATAGCGGTGTATATACACTGCATATTTAGATGCATTATATGTGCATAAAAAAAATATATAAAACAAAAGTACCTATATATTTATTTATATAATATTTATATATATTATTTATATAATATATATATATATATATATATATATATATATATATATAT
>NW_024012611.1:0-843 GCF_000499745.2 Eimeria mitis | reverse complement strand
TTTATTTTATTTTATTTATTTTATTTATTTTATTTTATTTTATTTTATTTTATTTTATTTTATTTTATTTATTTTGTTTTTGTTTTTATTTATTTTATTTTGTTTTTGTTGTTTTTGTTTTGTTTTAATAAACTTCTTTTTGATTTATATAAAACGAATTATATTGTTTTAAATAGTTATAGATGTGCAGGTAAATTTATTTTATTTTATTTTATTTATTTTATTTATTTTATTTTATTTTATTTTATTTATTTTATTTGCTTTGTTTTTTTATTTTAGGTTGTTTTTGTTTTTATATTCTATTTATATATTTATTTACTCATTAATTTATTTATTTATTATTTTATTTATTTATATTCCTGTGCGATACATACATATGCTTATATATACACATACATATATGTATATATATATATATATATATTTTATTATTAATTAATTAATTAATTTATTTATTTATATTTGTGTGTGTGTATGCAGCTCCCCCTGGCGGTTCCGTATCAGTATTTTCAGTGGCAAACAAAATAAAAAAATTTAATTTTTTTTGTTCTTCTTTTGTTTCTATAGAACAACGTTTTTGTTTTCGTGTTTTATTTGACTCGAATAAATATTTTAATTTAATTTATGTTAATGAAGTTTTTTCTATATTAAAAAGAAATAATATTGATGATAGTTTATATAATATAAATAAAAATAAAAATAAAAATAAAAAAAATAATTTTTTTTATTTTTCTAATACACAATATAATCATAATTTTAATCAAGAAGATAAATATGAAGACTTCGATTGGAAAACTAAAGTAAAATTTTTTTTTTTTTTTTTTTTTTTTTTTTTTTTTTTTT
>NW_024012610.1:0-844 GCF_000499745.2 Eimeria mitis | reverse complement strand
TCTATGTTGTTATATTCTATTAACTCAAATCCTGGGGTGTATGGACCGAAGCTATACACACACATACACACACATACACACTATATTTTATTTTGTTTTGTTTTGTTTTGGTTTGTTTTGTTTTGTTTTGTTTCGTTTTATTTTATTTTGTTTTATTTTGTTTTGTTTTGTTTTATTTTGTTTTGTTTTGTTTTATTTTATTTTGTGTTTTTTAATTCGTTATGTTTTATTAGTTTGTTCTTTTTTTATAGCTTTTTATTTTGTTTTGTTTTATTTTTTATTTTTTATTTTGTTTTGTTTTGTTTTATATTAATTTAAAAAAGGATAAAATATAAAATAAAATGCAAAAATACAGAAATAGAGAAAGAAATAAAGAAAGATACACGAAACGAAGAAGAGGAAATAAAGAAATAAAGAAAGACACAAATAGAAAAAGAATAAAATAAATAAATAAATAAATAAATAAATAAATAAATAAATAAATAAAACAAAAACAGAAGTTGCAGATACATAAGAAGAAACTGAAATATAAAGAACAGAAATAAAAAAACAACAACAGAAAAACAACAAAAAAAACAAACACAACAAACGAAATAAAACCAAACACAACAACAAAGACAAATACATTCTTACATGCATGCATGCATGCATACATACACATAAACATACACATACACATTTAAACATATATATACACATATACACATACACATACACATACTCATGCATGCATGGATGCATGCATGTGTATTGTGTATCTACATGCATGCATTCGCATGCATGCATGCATGCATGCATCTGAGCGTACTGTCTGTAGTTTTCTAGAGTAGATGAGGAGCTGGCA
>NW_024012609.1:0-844 GCF_000499745.2 Eimeria mitis | reverse complement strand
CACAGTTGTGGCCTTGCAAAACGTTCGTCAAGCAGAACAGTTTGCAGCACGTCTGAAACACGCCAAGAAACACCGTGTTATCGGTGCGTTGGAGACTGTTGCGTTTCAGCAAGTATGAGAACGGACGTGCACGTATACGCGCATGCAAGGAAGGTTACGATGCTGGAGCATGAGAGGTGCAGCATCATTTCGCTTTCATTGTTATCTTCTTTGGCATTGATTGGCACGGGCGTCAGGCGGGGTGTTGGCACTGGGACATGTGTCTGCCAAACAGAGCTTGATGCCACGAACGAGGTAACTGGCGACGCGGTGCGTGTGCAAGGCAGTACATTGTAGAAGGCAGCAGTGACTAGGTGGTGATTTGCTTGAAAGAAGTGTTGAGGGCCAGTGCGGTACGCATGATGGCACCAGGCCTTCAAACAATTGGAACAGCAAAGGACAGGCGATGACACACCACACCTGAGTTAATATTCATGGTGCTTGCAGGGCAGCAACCCGAACCCCTGGCGCGTTGTGTACCTAGTGCATAACCGACAACTAATCGAACAGCACGGTGCAGGCGGTTGGTTCTGCTTTGGTGAGAGTTGCAGAGCTGTTTGGGGCTTGGAGTAGTTGCAGTTTATGATTGTATTGATTCGGATCCTCAAGGCAAATATGCCAAGTGTCCATAGCGCTCCAACACAGTAGGCTTGCGCAAACATGAAGCAGGCCCCGATAGTTAAAGGAAGTCTTTTGGATTCCCGATTCTCGTTGGTTTTCGAACAGTGCAGGATCCGTAAGAGGTGACCCGTGCAGCCTGTCCCACAATTTTGCAGCTGGTAGTCAACCTGCACTTGGTTTGCTT
>NW_024012608.1:0-844 GCF_000499745.2 Eimeria mitis | reverse complement strand
TAAGTTATTGAGTAGTAGTGGAGCAATGATTTATTAAGAAGCATGGTGAACCGTTGTTCCAAGGATGGTTTGTTAATGCTTATTCCCGCCAAAGCAGACACAGGCGCCCATGCGGGATTCCGGCGGGAGAATTGCTATAGCTGAATGTACCAACAAAACTGACATACAAGCGAAGAAATATGTATATACCTATGGAAAAGTCTGCTTCGAACACACTCGAGCATCTGCCGGCTTGACAGCTTGAGTGGATCTACAGTCTGTCATCGACGGCGAAGGCAAAACATCACACGTTTGAGCTTAGCCTTGTAGATTATTTGTGGCCGTATCTTCATCACAGTGCTCCTGAGCTGCTGTTGCCTGCGGTTATACCGTCTTCCCATTCCATAAGGCTCGTATTGCAGCACGAAAGGGAACCAGATGTGTAGTGCCCCGGGGCTCAGCAGGGCGCCTCCTGGTTCGCTGGGTAGATAGGTTAAGTGTAAACCACGGAAACGCGGAATATCGGATGTCCGTTATGATAGGATACCGTGTATATCACTAAACGCTAGTGGTAGGGACACGGAAGATTTCACCTAACAGACAGTAACACGGTCTGAGGTCGTTTGGTGTGAACGGAGCGATATGTCCTCAAGGAGATCGAAATTCCTTCAACTAGGGTTGGAAACCAGTTAAAAACAAAATTGGCAACCAGAAATTATGAGAAAGGATGTTCTGGCTGGTCAGGGTGCTCTTGACCGCTAGACCCACCAAGTGCTCCCGGCGGGATTCCCGGGCTCCTAGCATGCTAGCGGGTCTGGTTGTAGTCTGTACCATCATCGCGGATTGTTCCAGCTAATGAGTGTTG
>NW_024012607.1:0-845 GCF_000499745.2 Eimeria mitis | reverse complement strand
ACCTGAATCTTGCTCTCCGCTCTATTTGACGATTTTGCATCAGCACTCACTCACTTCGTACATTACCTGTGTAACTCCATAGCCTACTCCGGGACTTCATTCTCTTTATCTCCTTCAACGCACCAGCTGCATAGGGTGGCCGCTAACCTAAACGGGCTCTTGCTTCGACATATGGCTTGGTGGTTTCCCCCACACAAACGTCATTTAACACAAGCCTCCCGTCTGTGAACGATTCACGGATGAGTGTGCTACTCTGGGCTGCTCACAAACCATGACGTGACCTGCAGACGAATGCCGAGCTCAACTGATTATGGTGTTGCATCTCCACGCACTGTCTGAGGGATAAAACTCATATTTTCGACGTGCCACACGCTGGAGAGCTTCTTGTACGTATCCATGAATTGCGCAAAGCACTTGCGAGGACAGAACTTTGCTGCGCGCCCTGTGCCGAACAAAAGGATCATCTTCGTTTTGCTCGCCCAGTCAACGGGCACATACAAAAGACAGGATAGTTTACTAGCCAAAGCAAACAACAGGGGAGCAAGAGCATCTGAGCCGCTGCAAGAGGCGAGGCCGCTGCCGAGCACGTAGCCAGTCTCTATCCACAAAAGAGAGTCAAGAATCAGCACTGTCATCTCCAATTTTAGGCGGATGTAACGCACCGCCGCGGGCATGCATCTTATTAGGGCTCTCCGCCGATAACAAACTCAGAGCGCCGGCCTTAATGCGTTGCACGTTAAGGCACACATCCCAACGACTCGTTGCAAAACCAACCGCACCATTCTCGCGGCTGCATTCTTCTGCCGGGTTTGAGGGTTTGGCGCCTGTCTGATCAGAAGCTCTGA
>NW_024012605.1:0-845 GCF_000499745.2 Eimeria mitis | reverse complement strand
GGATTTGTTGCGCAATCAAACGCTCAACCACAGTACATATACGTGGAGACCATGATCAACGCACAGCGAGATCCCGCTTCATCACACACTCCAAAGCCTTAAATACCCGCCTAATGCAGAGGTGAATCCGTCATTCTTCTCATGGGACCTGAAACGCAACAGTATTCATGATCGTGCCGAATAGATGAATTTGGTTCGCCTGCCGCTAGCGGCGCACAGACGTTCATATGTGCATCCGGCTGCCTCGCCGCCAAACACACCATATACTCCTAGCGGCGGGAGGAAATTGTCCTCGCAACAGCAAGCTAACTAATCTAAGGCTTGATACCAACGGTAGGACAGCGCAGCTGCCTGCATACCACGTTTCTGTCGAAATGCGGCTTGCCATGAGACCAAAGAGAACCGAAAATGTATGCTTCAAACACCTCACGCGTGTAGATGGAGGGCCTGCTCGCTCTCTGTGTCTGTCAACCATGCTGCTGTGCTAGGAAACTCTGTAACAGAAATCATTGGCACATTCATGAGTTGCGCGTAGTCTGAACAAACAACCGCTTAACCAACCTAGCCAGACCAGCAACACCCGCCTGCACTGCAGGCTCCGCATCCATTTGCGTTCGGCCCATAGTGAGCTAGCGGTAGCGTCCTATTTCGTACAAACACAGTGAGCGCTTAGACAATTCGGGCTGGCTGGAACGTCTGCCTTAGCCAGGAACCGTGCGTCTCTCGCCCTCCGCAGAACAACTATCATCACACGCAACCCGCCTGTCCGTCAAAGCTTCTAGACGCTTGATACAAACAGCCGTGTAGTCACTTCTGCCTCCCACCACCCACTGCGCTGCAAAAGT
>NW_024012604.1:0-845 GCF_000499745.2 Eimeria mitis | reverse complement strand
GCAGCAGCAGCAGCAGCAGCAGCAGCAGCAACTGCTGCTGCTGCAGCAAACCGACCGGTGGTCTTGGCCTCCAGCTGCTGATTCTCTACACTTGCTGCTGCTGCTGCAGCAGCAGCAGCAGCAGCAGCAGCAGCAGAGTATAACCCCAATTTCTCTTTGTCTTCATCTGAGCCGACGGGAATACTACACGCCTCAGCAGCAGCAGCAGCAGCAGCAGCAGCAGCAGCAGCAGCAGCAGCGTGTCTCGCCACTACCCCCACTGAAATCTCCCCCCTTGTCTTCACTGCAGCAGAACCATAAACCCCAAACAGCTGTACGCGGGCTGGGCGCCCTCCTAGCAGCAGCAGCAGCAGCAGCAACAGCAGCAGCAGCAGCAACAGCAGCAGCAGCAGCAGCAGCAGCAGCGACAGCAGCAGCAACAGCAGCGGAGCAAACGGAGAACCCCCAGTACTCCCCTGCTGTTGCAGCTGCAGCAACTTTTTCCTTCGCGACCAGCAGCAGCAGCAGCAGCAGCAGCAGCAGCAGCAGCAGCAACAAGAGCAACAGGACCAGGAGAAGCAGCAGCAGCAGCCACAGAAGCAGCAGCAGCAGCAGCAGCAGCAGCAACAGCAGCAGTGGCATACAGAGGAACATCTGGCGGATAAACGAAAGGAAGCAGCAGCAGCATCACCACCAGCAGCAGCAGCAACAGCAGCAACAGCATCACCAGCAGCAGCAGCAGCAGCCGCCGCAGCAGCAGCAACAGCAGCAGCAGCAACAGCATAACAACGAGTAACCCCCCCGCTCAGGCCAGTGAAAATGTATCCTTCTGGTGGACAACTGCCTGCAGCAGCAGGAGCAGCAGC
>NW_024012603.1:0-846 GCF_000499745.2 Eimeria mitis | reverse complement strand
TATGCAGCTTGTGTACCCGCATGTTCGTGCGGGGTGCGGAGAAGTCTTTTCTTGCGCTGCTATCGCTTGCTGGTGTGTTCAGAAAGTGCGCCCGTAGCGGCGTAAACATCTGACCGGCACGCGGATTTGTGCTGCTAGGTTTATATGTGCTGGATGGCAGGCATGGATTCGCGTGCGGATGCGCGCATATTCAGGGGGTTGCAGTGCGAGCGGCCGTCGAAGTTCGTCCTTGCTAGGCAGTTGGTTTCTCTGGTATCTAGCGGGACGGGCGTTTCAGCGTCGTGATATGGGTTTGCGAGTCAGCGATTCACGTTGCAAGCGAACTCAGTGACCTGATGACGCCCTATGTGTGCGGCGCAATGCGTCGTAGGAGGAGGCAGCGTCGACGAGGCGGTGATTTGAAGCGTTCATTAGCATTGGGGGCCAGTTCGGTGATGCTCGGCGATGCATATTGGTAGGCGTCGTGCGAGGATGGGGACTAGCGGAGGCCTGGGCGCGGCGGGCACGCTTCTGTAAACCCCAGTGGCGGTTGCACGGAAGCACGTAGAGCCTGTGGTCCCGTGCGTGCCTGGCGAGTAGCTGGAAGACTACGGGGGCCGTAGTGCACTCGGGTGTTTTGGGTTTGGCGATATTTACGCGGTTCACTTGCGTGTGGGGCCGGTTATGTTTTGACGGTTGCGCGCACCGTCTTTTGTCTGAGTTCGGCGCTTCACAAGAAAGCGCTCACCACCTTGGAACGTAGACGACAGACCCGACGAGGTGTCCAACCGTCGGTGCGCACGCACGGAATGCTACAGCACATTTCCGACGTTCTCAATTGACGTTGTTTCTCCAACAAGATGAATG
>NW_024012600.1:0-847 GCF_000499745.2 Eimeria mitis | reverse complement strand
TCTGTCTATTTCTGTTTGTTTTTCTGTTTCTGTTTGTCTGTGCTTCTGTTTCTATTTGTATATCTGTTTCGGTTTCTGTTTCTGTGTGCTTATGTTGCGGCCTCTGTTTGTGTTTCTGTTTTGTACTTCCGTTTCTCTTTCTGTTTTCTACATGTATTTGTGTTTTGCTTTTGTTTTTGTTTGTATTTCTTTGCTTACCAGTGCTGTTAGACAGGCAAGTCTAACAACCCACTCCCTGAAGGCCATTTTGCATGGTGGTCGGCCCTGCTCAGCAACCTGCATTTTCACAGCTCGGATGGCTTTGCCTCGGGCCCCCCCCGCCTTCTTCTTCCTCATCGCATCAGCGCGACGACGACGCATGGCTTCCTCCTCTGCACGCAGCAGCAGCAGCAGCAGCAGGAGCAGCAGCAAAAACCGTAGTAGCTACAGATACAGTAGTAGCCGTCGGTGTTTTCTTAGCCGCAGGAGCAGTGTAGTCATCAGTAACAAAAGCAGTAGAAGCAGCAGTTGAAAACATAGTAGCGGCAGCAATAGTTGCAGTGAAGAAGACGCAACCAGAGAAGAAAATACAAGAACAAGAGGCAGAACTAGAGACGAAGACGAAACCACCACAACAAACCGAAAGAATTATAGTCTTACTTCTTGCCTTCGCTCTCTCAAGGAGTTGTATTTGGGTTTCCTTGGGTACACAATAGCTGAAGGGTTTAGTTGTCGCTAGTCTTTCCCCTAATGTACATTTATCGCATGCAGCAACTGTTGTTATCGTTGCAAAACCAAATAAAATACCACCAACACATCCACCTATATGTGCATAGTTATCCGTGAAGCCAGACATCCCTGTCACAAT
>NW_024012599.1:0-847 GCF_000499745.2 Eimeria mitis | reverse complement strand
ATGGTGCTGCAAAAGCTTTGAACAACTTTATGCAGGGCTGCAACCGCGCGTTGGGCAACATTACGGCTGCAGGCTGCCCAGTTGTGTGGCGTTTAGGGAGTACGCGCGCACTGATGTTGACGAGGGGGATGTGAAATGTCGCGGTAGTCACCTTTCACCAGCCAGGAAAGGAAAGGTTATTGCATTTGCTGTTCGCCATGTGGATGCATGGCACGACGCAAAACAACGCACGTTCGGTAGCACGACATGGGGGCCTCTCCTCACAGTGCTTACGTGTGGCAGTGCTCACCAACCAAATGAAGAACGGAAGATCTAGATATGACATTTCTTTATTGGTGCGTTATTGGCGTTATTTGCTTGATGGCGGTCTGCCTAGAAGCCGTACTGTTGGGCTCGTTGCAGCCACGGGGAGCAGGACAGTTGAGCGAGAAGTTTCCGACTCGGGGACGCCTCGCACTCAGCTTGTACGTAGCATTAACGTTTATCTGCGGTCCACATGTGCAGCGCCGTCGCAACCGATGAAATCCGACTGATTATACAGAAGTCCCGTGCATCGGCTTCGTATCCACTGAATAGGTATGCCAGTGTGCAAATGGCTATTCTAAGAGCCGTCACTAGGCCATCGGGTTTTCCATATGGTGCTGGAAAGGCTGTGAACAACTGTGGGCAGGGCTGCAACCGCACGTTGGGCAACAGTACGGCTGCTGGCTGCCCAGTTGTGTGGCGTTTAGGGAGTACGCGCGCACTGATGAGGACGATGGGGATGCGCAATGTCGTGGTAGTCACCTTTCACCAGCTAGGAAAGAAAAGGTTATTGCATTTGCTGTTCGCTATGTGGACGTATGGC
>NW_024012598.1:0-848 GCF_000499745.2 Eimeria mitis | reverse complement strand
CGAAGACCGTCTTCTCTCTAAAGAAGCCCACCCTCCTCCCCAAATCTCTGCATTACCGGCCCCAGACACAAGTCAGCCCGCTAGTGCTGCTGCTGCTGCTGCTGCTGCTGTTGCTGCTGTTGCTGCTGTTGTCTTCGTTGCTAGTGGTGTTGGCACACCACCGAGGGCTGCTGCTACTCCGATGCGTCTGCAGCGAGCAGGAGACGTTGCTGCAGCAAGACGGGAGCAAGCAGATGCTGCTGCTGGCTCCCTGCTTGCTGCTGCTGGTCCCCAGTACATTGGCTGAAGGCTCTGTCGTGTTTGTTTGTGTGGGGTGTATGTACACCGCAGGAGTGGAGAGTTAAGTACCGCTGTGGGGGTGCAGTCCACTGCAAGACCTTCTCCGCACAGGTACTGTTGTTTATCTTTATCTGCTTTTTGGTTTGTTTGTTTTTTTTTTTTCTATTTGGCTGATATTTGTTTCTTCTGTTTGTCTATTTGTTTGTTTTGTTTGTTTGTGTGTGTTTGTTTTTGTTTCTTTTGTTTCTTTTGTTTTTGTTTGTTGCTGCGCCTTGACTCCCCCCCTTCTCTTGCTGTCTTTAGCTCTTCCTTTCTGTCTCCGTTTCTCCTAGTTGTCGCTGCTTTGCATCTACATTTCCTGCTGTTGCTGCTGTTGCTGCTGTTGCTGCTGCTGCTGCTGCTGCTGCTGCAGACGTTTGGGGCTGAGATCGCGCATGCGTTGGCTCTCTGGTATCGACAAAGAGTCTCTTCAGAGGGGGTGGTTCCCTCACAGGCGCAAATTGAGGTGTATGCGGCGATGCTGGCTGCAGCAAACGCAGACGGAGAGTCTTCGTCAGCAGCTGCAGCAG
>NW_024012597.1:0-848 GCF_000499745.2 Eimeria mitis | reverse complement strand
TTTCTGGCTGAAACGCGCGGTGTATTGTATTTCCTTAAGCAGTGTTCGGCGTCGCTGGCAGGGGTAGAAAGGTTGATATGTTCGCCTTTGGTGTTTTTGAGACATGCCACTTGTATGTGAGGTGCTAGGGTACCGGCTTTAGACTAGCTAGTTTGGCATACATGCACATTTTTATAAGGGTTTCCCTCCAGTGGATTCTTGGTTTTCCAATCTGCAATGCGTCCATTGTTACGTCCGGTTTACGGAACTGCTTTTGCACTGTTTGGGAATTGATACCACTGCAGGGAGTGAGGAGGCGTTGCCCATGTGGCTGCTCTTAGTTCAGGTAGGATATTGATCCACGAATCAAAATCGTCCCCCGGACAACGGCTGTCCGTGTGAACCGTTCTACGTGCAGCGGAAAATGCTTCCAATTTATTCCAAAGAAGGTCGCTTTGAGGGGCAATGTGACGGATCTGGCTGTTTTGTTTGGGAATTAATGCCGTCGCAGGATGTGCGGGGTTGTTGCGTATCGCTGCTCTTTTTGCACTGACTCTTAGAACTCTTGTCTCTGTCCACCGTTTTACGCCGCGACGGGCAATCCCTGCGAACAAATTCACGCGCAGTTTGTGGCATGCAGGGATTTTGATTTAACCATAGGTAGCTCTTGGTCTTGCCAGTTGCGGGCTGCTACTCCCGGCGTCTGGTGATGTTGGCCGATCACGGAAAAGAATAGAACAGCGGACTCCATGCTTTAAAATATGAGGGTTTTCGCTGCGTCTTCCAGCGTTGGTTCTTGTTCTGTATGCTGCTCAGTCATTTCCTTGTCTCAGCAATGTGTGACCCCGTAGACCCCATCAGGAGGCGAC
>NW_024012596.1:0-848 GCF_000499745.2 Eimeria mitis | reverse complement strand
CTGGTGCTGCAGCGGGGCTTGCTCGCGAGGGCAGCAAGGGGTTTGAAGGTTCTGCTGCTGCTGCTGCTGCAGCAGCAGCAGCAGCAGCAGCAGCAAACAGCAAACAGCAGAAAAGGGGAGACACAAAGAATTCGTTACGGCCGCTGGGGTCCCTCAGCTCTGGTGCTGCAGCAGCACGAGGGGGGAGACAGCAGCAGCAGCAGCAGCAGCAGCAGCAGCAGCAGCAGCAGCAGCAGCAGAATATAGATACAAAGACACAGTTGACTCTGCATGCAGCAGCAGGAGTTGTAGCGCATGCATGCACCGAGATGATGTATATGATTGTAAACGAATATCTACAAGAAATAAATAAAAATAAAAATAATAATACAGGCAAGCCCCAACACTCGCCAGCTGTACATACACCCCATGCATGCATGCATGCATGCATGCATGCGTACACCCCGTGCATGCATGCATGCATGCATGCGTACACCCCATGCATGCATGCATGCATGCATGCGTACACCCCATGCATGCATGCATACACCCCATGCATGCATGCATACACTCCATGCATGCATGCATACACCCCATGCATGCATGCATACACTCCATGCATGCATGCATACACCCCATGCATGCATGCATACACCCCATGCATGCATGCATACACCCCATGCATGTGCATACACCCCATGCATGCATGCATGCATGCATTTTGTGGGGCTTTTTGCATGCGTTTCAGGTGCAGATGCATTTGACTTTGCTGCTGCTGCTGCAGCAGCAGATTCACAGGGCCCCCTTTCTCTCTCGTTGCTGCATGCAGCAGAACCAGAAGCAGCAGCAGCAGCAACAGCAGCAACAGC
>NW_024012594.1:0-849 GCF_000499745.2 Eimeria mitis | reverse complement strand
TGCAATGCATTGACCTGTGAGATCCTTAGGGCAAAGTGCATTGGAAATCAATGCATGTTGAAGGATTGCACCTGGCGGCTATGGGATTGAGGAGTCACTAGATATTTGGCAGTAGCTTACACTGGGCTTACTGAAGAAAGTGCGTCTTTAGCAGCTGATGCTTACGGTTGCAGGGAGTTGTAGGAGCAGGGTAGGCTAGGTGATTGTGAATGCAGTAATTACGATCACTGACGATTGGTAGTGTGCCAGTTGGCCCTATCGCCCCACATTACAGAAGCAGTGAATCTGGGAAGTCTTGTTTTTGCGTTGTTGCCAGCAGATTCGACGGGATGGAAGGTGTTCAGTATATGGCGACATATGAGGCACAAAAGAAATTCGTCTGGAGTGGACTACAAAAAGGACTGGCCCAATATGCTAGAATGCCGTATTTTTGGTAGACTAAGGCTGCTGCCATAGCTTAGTCCTGAACGGTTTAACCATCGCCATGGTTTTGTCGAGGATGCCGGTTAGTTTCGCTGACGGCTGCTGGGAAAGCATGCAGAGGCTCGCTGGTTCTGGCTCATGAATGCGGGCAGCTAGGGTGCCTGCCTTTTTCACCGAATATATGTTAATTGTTTGAAATGAAGTGTCGGCTCCTGGTCTACTCGTGGCCGCTTCTACAGCAGCTAAACAGGGATGGTTCAGTGGGCACGCAACAGTTGACGAAGCCTCAATAACCTGCATCTTGATTTGCCTTGAGCATGTGGAGAGGTGGCAGCGAATTTGCATTGTTAGTTTGCTTAAACGTCGGTTTCTACGTACATTGCGTATCACGCATATTCGTATCCATGAGCTTCCGGGAGGCTACTA
>NW_024012592.1:0-850 GCF_000499745.2 Eimeria mitis | reverse complement strand
TAAAATTATAATAATAATATTTATAAAAACAATAAAAATAAAAATAAATATAATTACATTTATAAAAACAATAATAAAAATAAATGTAATAATAATATTTATAAAAAGAATAATATATATATAAAAACAAATATAATAATAATAATACATGTAAACAGATAATAAAAACAATAAAAATTAATATAATAATAATATTTATAAAAAGAACAACAAATAAAAATAAAAATAATAATATTTATAAATATAATAATATTTATAAATATAATAACAAAAATAAAAACAAATATAATAATATTTATAAAAAGAATAATAAAAAAGATAAATATAATAATAATACTTATAAAAAGAATAAAAACAAAAAAACAACAATAATAATATTTATAAAAATAGTAATAATAAAAGTAAATATAATAATATTAATAAATATAATAATAATATTTACAAATATAATAATAAAAATAAAAACAAATATAATAATATTTATAAAAATAAAAATAAAAATAAAAATAAATATAATAATAATATTTATAATAAAACTTTTTGCTGCAGGCTATGCGAGGAGACAAAAGAAGAAGAAATACAAAACCTTGTTGCTGCTGCTGCGCTGCAGGGTTCTGCTGCTGCAGCAGCAGCAGCAGCACGCATGTGTTTGCGGGTAATATAAAACAATATAATTATAAATATAATTATAATTATATTTATAAATTATTAATTTTTATAAATAAACAAAAAATTTATATTTAATATTATAAATGTTATTAAATTACTTTTTATAATGTTACATTACACGCAGCAGGAAAATAATACAAGCTATATATATATATATATATATATATATATATATATATAT
>NW_024012591.1:0-850 GCF_000499745.2 Eimeria mitis | reverse complement strand
AGACGCATTTGGTGGCAGGCAGTTCAGGTGGCACTCTTTCCGGGATTATGCCGAATTTTTGCACAGGATGGGGTTCCAGGAGTACAACCCGCTGCGCAAAAGGCGATTCAACTGCTTACAGGCACTCAACAATCCAAACGGTACATCTGCGTCGCTTTAAGAAAGCAGCTAGCTCCTTCAGTCAGCAGCGCTTAACATGCTCATAACGAGCTGTGACAGAACGGAACAAGTGCGGTGGTAGTAGCGTGCATAGTCGCAGACTGCAGGCGGAAAGGGATTCGGTAGGTCGCTAGAGAAACGATGATACTACCTGTAGGGCAAATGGAGTTTGTTATGCCTGTACCTAAGCTTTAAGCTTGCTAGCTTGGCGCAGCCCAGTTTTCATTGGGCATCTTGAAAAGGGTCACTTTCTTTGCAGCACGGTTTCTAAGCTTCGCGCATGGGAGTTTTCGCCCGGCGATGCGGCGCTGGACTTTGCTTCGACATACGTTGGGTAGTTGGTACGGAAGCTAACTCCATGCAAATGTAGCATGCGCAGCACACCACCTTTTCCCGGTAGTTGCGGGCCGATTGCTAAACCCTTGCGTCGTGGTCAAAAGTAGACGCTGAATGCATGGATGCAAAAGGGCCTTGCAGACTCCTTGATGATTTGCATTGCCTGCCGGCTAGGGCAGCGCGCATGCATAGTTCCAAATTCGGATTGCATGCTTGCGGCTAGAGCTGTGGCGAATTCGCCGCCCGACAATCGAGGCGGTCATGATGGTCTGCACAGTTGAGCATGCTTTCAAAATTGCTTGTGCATAGTAAATTAGGATCGTTGGTTGACTCCGGTCGTTGACTTGGTGTTTCA
>NW_024012590.1:0-850 GCF_000499745.2 Eimeria mitis | reverse complement strand
AATTATCTTTTTGAATATGAATACCGTCCAAGATGCTTTTCCAGCGTGCAACGTGGAAATGGAGCTGAATGACCCAACTAAGACGACAGACGACACGTGCAACTGTTTCGTATGGAATGTTTCACGCCATGTCGCAACCACAGTGTATTAATAGCATCCCTGCGGAGCAAATATCTTTCAAAACACGAAACGCGAATTTACACTGTAGTTCATGGACACATGAGGCGCCAAGGCTCGTGTGGCGCTCCATCCCTTAACGTAATGTTTCCTGGGAGAATATTACCTACCCAGTCCATATGATGCTGCTGAAATAGCTAGCATGTGCTCCTCATCAATAGACCATTCTGCTTGGGGGCTCACGGAGAGCAGCGCCGCGGGAACCAACACTTTGCTGTACTCTAACGTGGCCGCCGGATCTCCGTAGTTGATCGCATCAGCGTAGAGGCACAGAGCTGCAACCTGTGGAAAGCGAAGTGAAAAGCGGAGTTGTCGCCTCTTCCATGCGAGCAACTGCTGCCGACAGCGCGATGTTTTGGTTGCTAATTCAACTGGTGACGAGTTCGGCACATGCCAGCATTTTAGCCGGGAGAAAAGGAAGCTGCAACAGCTCGTTTCATTTGTGTGCAATATAATTCACCTTTCCATAGTAGCTTGACTGGTCATGTGCCAGCAGCGCCCCATATGGCAGACGCAAATGTGCGTCAAAATGCGGCAAGCATTCCGACCCGTACACCTGCAGGATACAAAACAGCTTGCATGCTCAAGGCATACTACACGCAGTTCGAGAGTAGCCTTCAGTGCGTGTGTGTGACATATTCCCTTCCTGCTCCTGCTTCAGTCTGAACGTGTA
>NW_024012589.1:0-851 GCF_000499745.2 Eimeria mitis | reverse complement strand
TATTGAGCCATCTATGCTCCAACTGAATTGAATTTGGGATATGTATGATGGAGCAGTTTTGTAGGTAGTTCGCTGGACTTTTGCAGTCACACTACAGCGCAGCAGACATGACGGCTGTGCCAGTACGTGAATAGCGAGTCGCAAATGTGCCTGGGCCGAACTGTGCATTAGCGAGTGCGCCACTCACTCTTGCAGGTGTCTCAGCCCAGCACGTTGGAGCGTTAATTATAGCTCTCTCTGATACTGGCAGTGCAAACTAGTCTTTTTCACTGGTAAGCGACTTGTTTTAATGGCAACACTGCGACCTTACCTTCTCCGGACGGTGGTTGGTTTTCATGTTCTGCTGTAAACCCTGTGCATCCAGTGGAATATGGGATTAGGACATTTGGTGTCCGGATGTGGAAATATTATGCTGGCGGAACAGGCACAAAAGCGCGTAACAAGGCAAGTCAAAGGGAGGCTTCCGCCAACGCGCAGTGTACCGCCGTCGAAAGGATAACGCTGGCCGATATACGTATGTAGCTGGGGAACCACGCGATAAGAATGAAGACGTCGAAGTTCGAGCAGCCACTGGCACGCTAACTAAGAAGATGCAGTGGCTTGTGAAGCACCATCTGCTGGGCGGTATACTTACATTGCACGTTCGCGCGCATCTCGGGTAAAGCCTGCGGCCTGTTTGCTTCTTTGCTAGCGCCGAGTCACCAGGAGAGTCGTTGACAGCCTTTCAGGTTTCACTTTGATGCAACAGCAATGAATCATTTGAACCGTGGATAGTTGGCTCCGAACCCTCAACGTGCGGGCCAGTCAAGCGACCGCTGCTGCCAATGCTTGATGCAAACCCAGAACCTGAG
>NW_024012588.1:0-851 GCF_000499745.2 Eimeria mitis | reverse complement strand
TATATATATATATATATATATATATATATATATATATATATATATATATATATACTCTTCTCTGTATTACCCGTATTATTTTGTCTCTATCTTTGTTTGTTTCTGCATGCATGCATGCATGCATGCATGCAAGCATAAGTATCTCTGCATGCATGCATGCATGCGAGTACAAGTGTATGTGTGTGTGCATGCATGCATGCATGCATGCATGCATGCACGTGCGTGTGCATGCATGCAAGTATAAGTATCTCTGCGTGCATGCATGCATGCATGCATGCGAGTACAAGTGTGTGTGTGTGTGTGCATGCATGCAGTTCGTGTTGGTGGTTCAATAGCGACAGCCCCAACACGGGGCCCCAGCGGTAACCTACATAGGGCCCTCTCTTTGTATGGGGGCATCGCCAATAGTTTAGGTGTTTCTTTGTCTTCTCCTTTATTACTAGAACAAGCATTTAGAGATAAGGTGTATATACACCTGAGAAGAGAAAGAGAAAGAGCAGAGAAAAAAGAAAAAAAAAAAACAAAAAAAGGAGAGATATATATGATTGGGCTTTGTGCTGCTATGCATGTCTCCTCTTTATTTCGTGCATGCACCAAAAGCCAGCCCCATAATCTATCTTCTCTTTTATTTTATTTAAATATAGAGGGACTGTCTCTATCTAAATATTTAATTAAAGCAGCAGAAAAAGAAATAAAACAAAAATACACGCTTTGGGAGATATGCCATCCTCACACTGCTGTGCCCCTATTCAGTGAGTATATATATTAATATATATAAATATAAATATAAATTTAAATATATAAATATATAAATATATATATATATATATATGTATATATATATATATATA
>NW_024012587.1:0-851 GCF_000499745.2 Eimeria mitis | reverse complement strand
AGCAGCAGCAGCAGCAGCAGAAACAGCAGAAGCGGAGCAGCAGTAACTGTTGTAGCAGAGGCAGCAGCAGATGCAGCAGCTCCTTCTGTCTCCATATGTGTCTCCTTCTGTCTCCTGTCTCCTTGTGTCTCCTCCTGTGTCTCCTTTTGTGTCTCCTTTTGTGTCTCCTTTTGTGTCTCCTTCTGTCGAACTGTCTCCCTCTGTCTAACTGTCTCTTTCTGTCTCTCTCTATAACTGTCTCCTTTTGTGTCTCCTTTGTGTCTCCTTTCGTGTCTCCTTTTGTCTAACTGTCTCCTCCTGTCTCTCTCTCTAACTGTCTCCTTTGTGTCTCCTTCTGTCTCCTTCTGTCTCTCTCTGTAACTGTCTCCTTTGTGTCTCCTTGTGTCTAACTGTCTCCTCCTCTCTCTCTCTAACTGTCTCCTTTTGTGTCTCCTTATGTGTCTCCTTTTGTGCAGCTGTCTCCTGTCTCTCTCTCTCTCTCTCTAACTGTCTCCTTTGTGTCTCCTTATGTGTCTCCTTCTGTCTCCTCCTGTCTCCTCCTCTCTCTCTCTCTAACTGTCTCCTTTTGTGTCTCCTTCTGTCTCTCTCTCTCTAACTGTCTCCTTTTCTCTCCATCTCTCTCTAACTGTCTCCTTTGTGTCTCCTTATGTGTCTCCTTTTGTGCAGCTGACTCAGTCTCTGTTATTTGGCGAAGACAGCGAAGCCATTGCTGCGGGGCGCATTGCTTCGTCTCAGTCTCTCTCAGGCACGGGGGCTTTGCGTGTGGTGGGGGATTTTATTAAACACTTTATACCTCAGGCCAAGGTAAACCCTAATCTAGGGTTTAGGGTTTAGGGTTTAGGGTTTAGGGT
>NW_024012586.1:0-851 GCF_000499745.2 Eimeria mitis | reverse complement strand
GTTTAGGGTTTAGGGTTTAGGGTTTAGGGTTTAGGGTTTAGGGTTTAGGTTTGTGTGCATAGCAACGCTGCTGTCTGCATGTAGAGCAACAGGGGATCCTCGCCTGCTTGTGATGGCTTTGGTCCTCTCAAAGAAGAAGAATTAGGGTTTAGGGTTTAGGGTTTAGTGTTTAGGGTTTAGGGTTTAGGGTTTAGGGTTTACGGTCTAGGGTTTAGGGTTTAGGAGGACCGCATGCAAAGCCGCTGCGGCAACAGCCCCAGAAAGGGTTGAGTTGCAGCAGCAAGAAGAAAGAAAAATAAAAAAAAATAAAAATAAATAAATTAATTATTTCAGGTGTATGTTCAGCTCTGTTGAGGTGTACGTACACCCCAGAAACCCTAAACCCTGACGCTAAACCCTCGACCCTCTCTGGTTGTTTTTGTGGTGTATATGAAGAGAAAGAAGAAAAAAAAGAAACAAAAGAACAAAAAAAATAATAAAAAATAAATTTATTAACTCTAAACACTTCAGGTGTACATACACCCCAAACAACAACAGCCCCTCAATACACCCTGGGGTGTATGTACACCTCAGCATCACCGCAGCTGCCTATACACCCCAGCATAGTTTCAGGTGTATACGCAGCTCAGTATAACTTCAGCTGTACATACACCTCACTGCAACACCAGCTGCATGTACACCCCAGAGGAACGTGGGGTGTATGTACACCCCAGCATAGATTCAGGTGTACATACACCTCAATATCCTCTCATTTTCAGGTGTATATACACCTGAAAATGAAAGGATATATATATATATATATATATATATATATATATATATATATATATATATATATATATATATATATA
>NW_024012583.1:0-852 GCF_000499745.2 Eimeria mitis | reverse complement strand
CTCACGCTTATTTTCCTACAGCTGCTCCTCTTGCTTTCCTCTTTGCAACTGCCTCCTCATCAGAGCGGTGTATTTAGAAATGTCTCTCCTTAATACTTGCTTGCTCACAACTGTTTCTCGCTTCTTAGACAAGTTTCCTTCTCATGCCTTATTATTCCTTTCACAGCGTTCTATTGGCTCACCGGTTGTATTTTTTTCCTGAGATTTGCCTCTTCTGTCTCCTTTTAGCGCGCCTTTCATCACAACCATCCCCTTTTGACTGTCCAGTTCGTTGAATAGCTCCCGTGTGACAACTTACCCCTTTCAAGTGTATCCTATTCACGTTACCAGGAAGCTTTTACCTCAAACTCGCTTTTTCATTACATGTAGGGGTCGGGGTTTAAGGCTGAAGATTTGGTTTTTGGGGTGTACGGCTAACAGCGTTGTGTTTGCCGTTAACGGTTTGGTTCATGTGAGCTGCGCTACAGACAGTTGACAAGCTTGTGGAGTGCCGGACACGTTTGCGAGACTTAAAGATGCAGTAAGACTATTTTGGAATCTTCCCTCTATCCATGGTTCATCTCTTCTGTTTCTGCGTTCTTCCAAGCGCAGACATTCTTCGTGGCAGGACTTATAGCATGGAGTTTAGGGTGCGTCCGCCTTCCTTGTGGTGTTTTGCGTTCAGATGCACACTTAACCAAGCCTCTGCAGACTGGAGGTTCCTTCACCTTCAGTCACCGGCGACTTTAATAGAGGGCACGGAAAATGTAAACGAAAAGCAGGATGCTCCGGATGCTCCCTAGATAGACCGTCTTGTTTGAAACAAAAGTCCTCCAAACAACCCGTTTCCGCAAGAAATACACGCATGCACAG
>NW_024012582.1:0-852 GCF_000499745.2 Eimeria mitis | reverse complement strand
AAAAATAAAAAAGAAGGAGTACCTACCCCGGCACTTGTATAATTTCTACAGGGTGGAAAGGCTCGACCCACTCATTTTTTATATTAAAAAAAGATAAAAAAAACGAAAAAAAAACGAAAAAAAACCAAACAAAAGCGAAACAAAAACAAACAAAAACAGAACAAAAACAAAAAAAACAAAAAAAACAAAATAAATAAAAAAGAAAGAGTGCTTACCCTGGCACTTGTATAATTTCTACAGGGTGGAAGGGCTCGACCCATTCTTTTTTTAATTTATATTGTTTTTCGTAAAAACTTATTTTTGTTTTTATGTGCTCCAGCGCCGTCCAGTCGTCAGGAGAGTCAGAGGGCACGCTCGTCACCACCCCAGTACCTGTATATATATATATATACATTTATTTATTTTATTTATTTTATTTTTTATTTGTTTGTTTGTTTGTTTATTTGTTTGTTTATTTGTTTTTATTTATATTTATATTATATAGAGAGATTTTGATATATTAGAGAGAGAAAGAAACCCTAAAGCTTTAGTCGACACCACGCCAGTACCCGCTCACGGTTCCAAGGTAGAGCACACACGCGAATGAGACGCTTGTGCAAAGATTGCAGCAGTTTCGTGTTATTATATATATATATATATATATATATATATATATATATATATATATATATATATATATATATATATATATAAGACAGACAAAAGGAGACAAAAGGAGACAAAAGGAGACAGTTAACGCAATGCGTATCACTTCTCTTTTTCTCTAAATATTGCTGCAGCGCTGCTTCTGCATTTGCTGCAGCAGCAGCAGCACCAGCAGCAGCAGCACCACCATCAGCAGCAGCACCAGCA
>NW_013574646.1:2435-2863 GCF_000499745.2 Eimeria mitis | reverse complement strand
TCGGTGTTTTACTCAAATAAACAGACTAGAGAAGGAGAAAAGAGCTTCAGCACGGCCGCTTTGCATCTCGTTGTTTGTCAGCAGCGGCCACGGCGGCCGCTGGTCAGCGGTCGTACGTAGCGCCTCTTGCGCGAGCCTGTGCGCCTCTGTATCAGTTTCGTCGCTGAAATGAGTAAATAGTTTATTTAAAAGAGTAAATCAATTAAAAAAGAATACACGATTAAGCATAATTGCATTTATCGGATTTTCGATGCGCTCACCATCCGTGCCTTCACATCGAACCACACACATGCAACACAGGGACCAATCACCGATCAAGGATTTGAAAGATAAAGAGAGAGAAAGCACAATACACTATATAACCCCCACAAGCAAACAAAACCCCAGGCAAAGTGAGCTCAGGTCAGATCAATCTTATGTTTATTTGG
>NW_013574646.1:1478-2197 GCF_000499745.2 Eimeria mitis | reverse complement strand
AACAGACGAAACACGCAGCCGCAAATATTGAATTGAACGGCCTGAAAGAGTTTAAGAAAGGACTCATAAGAGCTTCGCTTAACTAACGAGCATTTTTGGTCTATCTACGTTGGTTACTTGCACCCAATGGTGCAGACTACGTTCGAGCCACCAAGCACCAACAAGTCGCCATGCGTGTTTCATCTGCGTATCCACTTCCTGCTGTCTTTTAACTAAGTTTCACGGCTTTTCAATCTGTGTTCCCCTGCCAGCATCTATTCTCTTCACTGCTTATTCTTTTCAGTGGAGCTTTGTTTGTTTGCTTGCTTGTTTGCTTGCTTAATCAAATGCCATTATGTATTTGTTCATTCAAGTTGGCATCAGCCAGTCAGTCTGAGTCAGAAGAGTCTGAAGATTCCTCTTCTGACGAATCCACGAAATACTTGGGCTGAACAATGGCCTAAAATACAATTGGCGGAGGTGAGAGCCAAAGAAAGCAGAGAAAATTGCATGAAGAACTGTAGATGAACAGCTTCTATCGTTTGTTTGAACTGTACCTGCCGTGTAGCCAGCCGGAAGCTCTTGCGCTCCGGTGTTCGCTGCCGTTTTTGTATTCTGGGTTTTTGTTTTGAATCGCTGTCTACGTTTTTAAAGGCGGAGAATTTCGTTGCCTCTCGCTCCTTCTTTGCCTTGAATGGCGGTTCAACAGCGGACTTCTCTCTCAGCGCCGCTCGTATCAC
>NW_013574646.1:0-1387 GCF_000499745.2 Eimeria mitis | reverse complement strand
CATCGTCAGCCCTCTTCTGAGAAGACCACCCGTCTGCTTGCCTGTGTTGTATGCATTTGACGTAACCGTTGAACAGAAACAAAACAGGAAAAGAAGCAACGAGCAAAAGATGAAAAGAAAAAATGAGAAATGGGATCGACATACCTCTGCAAAAGAGCACGGCTCTCTCTGTGTTTCTTTGTATTGATTGCCAGCTGCAGTAGGTAAACAAATGACTCGCCTCAAGATAGTAAACCACAACAAGCAAAGCCTTTCACTTGAACCCGGAGGCATAAACTCAACACGATAAAAGAAGAGAATGTGCTACTAGCTTTTTTTTAACAAATATAGAAGGAAGAAGTTTTGCACTTTCATGCAAAGTAACCACAAAAATAAATAAACGCATTTAATCTCACATCGCCGGACTTGTATCGGATCCAAACCAAAAGCTTGCGTGACCCCAGAGGCAAGTGTTCCTATTTGAACAATTAAAACCATTTCTTTTGTTTAGTTTTTAATTTCAGGAGTTGTTTTATTTATATTTACCTTTTTCCATTCAAATTTAGATGCTTTAGATGCAGCAGAATGCGCAGGAAACGGCAATTCAACACGGCTGCGTCGTCGCTCCTGCCACCGTTTCCAGGCCATACTGTGAAGCGTTTCGCCTTCTTCAGTCATTATTTGTGTTTTTTGTATTCTTGCAATTCTACCTAACGTAAAATATAAATATAGTGTACGCAGCGTTCAACGCTCACCGCCGACGCTCTGAGGTGTACGTAGACTTGAATACGAACAGTGGCTTTTCCTGAATTGCAGGGAAAGATGTATTAAAAGATGCAAATGACACTTCAAAGCATGTTCTGTACTATCATACAAAGGATTAGTACAGGCTAAATGCCGCAACAAATGTTTATTGGCTTTAGCTTTTTCTCCCTTCATCATTTGTTTTCCGTTGGTGTCGACCTCTCTTAACGCCCACTGCAGTTCATGAATCTGTTCAAAGTTTGTTGAATGTGTGCGTCCTCTCTCCCATCAACACTTTCTTGGTTCTTGCTGTTTTCTCTCTTGCTGAGGGTCTACACTACAACCTCCACTACTCGGTTGCCGAGCAGCAGAGTTCGCGTTTGTGTATTTCTGTGCATTGGTTAGCGTTCGTGTGTCTGTTGACGGGCTTTGACTTGCATATATGTGGTGGGTTGGTTCCCCCATGAACCCACAGATACGCGCATAACGGCGTAGTTCCGTCTAAACTGCATGCATCCTCATCATGTGTTTGTCCTGTCTGCTACAACGTGAGCAAACAGTGCGAAATGTTTAAGGAGGGATAACTATCAATGGATCAACTGGAAAGCATGAAGAGCTGAGGGGTGGATAATGAGAAACCGAGAGATGTGTTTAGGCACAATCA
>NW_013574645.1:1793-2865 GCF_000499745.2 Eimeria mitis | reverse complement strand
TCTCTTTCTCTGTCTCCTCTCTCTGTCTCTCTCTGTCTCTCTCTCTGTCTCTCTCTGTCTCTGTCTCTGTCTCCTCTCTCTGTCTCTTCTCTGTCTCTCTTTGTCTCTTCTGTTCTATCTCTGTGTCTCTGTCTCTGTCTCTTCTCTGTCTCTTTATCTCTTCTCTCTGTCTCCTTTTTCTGTCTCTTCTCTGTTTCTCTTTCTTTTCTGTCTCCATCCCTACATCCTAAGGGTTTGGATCAACCATCACCTAGGGTTTAGGGTTTAGGGTTTAGGGTTTAGGGTTTAGGGTTTATGATGCAGGTATGTCTCGGGAGTTTGCTGCTGCTCGCCGCGCTTTGCTGCTGAAGGCGGGGAGAGAAATAAAAGAGAAAAACCTGCAGCCGGTTTTGAGGGTTTGGTTCACGCGGACTTGCTTCAGGTACCCAAACCCTAAACCCTAAACCCTAAACCCTAAACCCTAATGAAACCCTAAACCCTGCTTAAACCCCAAACCCTAAACCCTCTTTTTTTTTTTCGGGGGGATCAGAACTCTTGCTGCTGAACGGGAGAGAGAGCAGCACGAACCAAACGCCTAAGCTAAAGGGTTTTCTTTTCTAGGGTTTAGGGTTTAGGGTTTAGGGTTTAGGGTTTAGGGTTTAGGGTTTAGGGTTTGGGTGCAGGTCAGAAGACGGGTCTATATTTGTGACGGTCGATGAAGACCTCCGCTTTGCGCGGAATCCACCAGACGGCGACTGCAAGGGTACCCCCAAACCCTAAACCCTAAACCCTAAACCCTAAACCCTAAACCCTTGAGAGATGTATAGAGAATATATTGAGCTCCTCTTGCAGCATTTTGGTTTCGACTTACAGGCATATCCCCGTTGTGTCTTTTTCTAGGGTTTAGGGTTTGTTGTTTCCGTTTTTGCTTTCTGCTGCTGCCGCTGCTGCTGCTGCTGCTGTTGCCGTTGCTGCTGCTGCTGCTGTTGCTGCTGCTGCTGCATGCAGGGTTTCTGCTGAACGGCGCAGCAGCACTAGCGTCTGAGGGTGCAGCACCGTTCCCTTGGGGGGTTATGGACGTCTCCCGTGTGGG
>NW_013574645.1:0-1746 GCF_000499745.2 Eimeria mitis | reverse complement strand
CCCCCCCCCCCCCCCCCCCTTGCTGACATTCTCAGCGGCTGCGAGGGTAACAAACCCTAAACCCTAAACCCTAAACCCTAGCTAAACCCTAAACCCTAAACCCTAAACCCTAGGGGGGGGAAGGAAAGCAGAGAGAGACACTTGGGAGGGCGGGATGGGGTTTTGAAAGAAGGGTTTAATGCTGCTTATTTAGGGTTTAGGGTTTAGGGTTTAGGGTTTAGGGTTTAGGGTTTAGGGTTTATGATATTTTTAGGTTTAACGAGTGTAACCCCAGTATTTGGTTTCTCTTTATTTGCTCACGGCATATCGAGTTTATATACACAAGAGCTGCAGCAGCTACCATCTGCTGCTGCTTCTGCTGCTGCTGCTGCTGCGCTGCTGCCGCACTGGCTCGGATACACCACAGTAGCGCGAGAAGACGAAGAGGAGTTTCAGCAGGCAACCAACAACATTGTCTCCATTCAATCGAGCCCGGCGCAGAAGGGGGCCCCGGGGGGCCCCCCGGGGGGCCCCCCGGGGGGGCCCCCGGGGGGGGGCCCGCAGCAGCAACAGCCTGCAACAGCAGCAGCAGATGCACTGCAGCAGCAGCAGCAGCAACAGCTGCAGCAGGACCAACAGCAGCAACAAGAACAGCTGCTACACATGCAGCAGCAACAGGACATTCCCGCTGCTGCTGCCCCAGCAGCAGCAGCAGCAGCAGCAGCAGCAGCAAACAGCTGCCCTGCTGCTAGGGTATCTAAACTGGATGTTATATATAGGGGGCCCGGGGCCTCCATAGCACATGATCAGGAGGCGTCAGTGCAGGTTAGCAGCAGCAGCATGAGCAACAACAGCAGCAGCAGCAGCAGCAGCAGCAGCAGCAGCAGGAAAATTTGTTTGTCTGCTGCTGTATTCATTCCGCTTTCTTCAGATACCCCGCATGCTTGACATGTACAAGCATTGTCTTCTCCTGGATCGGGATCGGGATCGGGATCGGGATCGAGTTGTGGGGTGTGTGGGGTGTGGGGTTTGCTGCGCTGCGCAGGAGCTGCGGCAGTCTCTGGAGACGACAGCAGCAGCAGCAGCAGCAGCAGGCGTTCCCCTGCATGGTGGTGGTGGTGGTGGTGGTGGTGGTGGTGTGCGTGGGTTGCGTGAGCCTTTGCTTGGTAGCAGCAGCAGCAGCAGCAGCCGAAGCAGCAGAAGCAGCAGCAGCAGAAGACAACAGCAGCAAGAAGAAGAGAACAGCAGCAGCTGGCTGCTGTCTTGCTGCACCGGCAGCAGCAGCTGCATCCCCGCCCTTCGCCGCTGCTGCTCCCGCATATACCGTTCTCTGCGTCTCCGCCCCCGCAGCAGCAGACTGTACCCCTCATCCCCAACAACACAACAACCATCAGCAGCAGCAGCAGCAGCAGCAGCAGCAGCAGCAGCAGCAGCAACAGTACGCGTAGAACCTAAGACTTTCTTTGCAAACGAACGCACGCTGCTGCAGTGGCTCAACATTGCTGTTATGTTAGCTTCTGTAGCCATCACGCTTCTCTCCTTCGGCCAGACAGCAGCAAAAGCTGCTGGCTTGCTGCTCGCACCTGTAGCTATCTTCTTCATCGGATACTCCTTCTGGGTAATGCTCTGCTGCTGCTGCTGCTGCTGCTGCTGCTGCGGGGGGTGCTGCTGGGGGTGCTGGGGGTGGTGCTGCTGGGGGTGGTGCTGCTGCTGGGGGTGGTGCTGCTGCTGCTGGGGGTGGGGGTGGTGCTGCTGGGGGTGGTGGGG
>NW_013574644.1:2135-3226 GCF_000499745.2 Eimeria mitis | reverse complement strand
TATATATATATATATATATATATATATATATATGTATATATATAAACAAATATATATTGCCTAGGGACTTTGTATATATTCATGTAGTGCATATAATCTAAGGCATTAGGATTAGCGTAAATAAGTTATTATAAATAAAAATATAGAAATAAATAAATATAAATATAAAAACAAATATAAATAAAAAAACAAAACAAATAAAATATAAAATAAAATAAAATAAAAAAATAATATATGTTTGTGTGTGTGTTGTATTCAGTCTTTACTACTACCAATCCAAAGTATAATAACATCAACATTTTTACGTAGTATAGTCGGCAGTGTATTGATAGATGCTGTATGTTTAGTGCGTCGACGTAAGCTGCTGCACTATCACAAGCTGCTGCTGCTGCTGCTGCTGCTGCTGCTGATTGCATGCACCATAGGCAGCACACAGCAGGGGTTTCCCTCTTCTTTTCTAGTTTTCTCCTGGGCTGTAGGCCTCGCTAGTTGTATAGTGATTGGGGCTTCATATGCAGGTGCATATCTAGCTGAGCTGCTGCAGCGGCGAGCCTTTCTTAGTGTTGTTGCGGTGTCTGTACAGCTGCAGCAGCTGCAGCAGGAGAACACAACACAGCAAGCAACGGGAAAAAATATGTTAGAGCAGCTGGTTGAGCTGGTGCAGCAGATAGGTATATCTATAAATACATTAAATTCTTCTTCTATAGATAATACTACTAAACAAATACTTATGCATGTTTCAGCTGTACAACATAAATGTTTAGATGTATTAACAAGTGGAAAAAATATGTATGAGGTCACCTGGCTGGCGCCAGACGTACCCCCAGAGGTTCAGCAGCTGTATAGACAGTATATAGAACCATACATCAGACAAGACTCAGCAGCTCCCCATACACACGAACAGCGGCACCACCAACTGCAACTGCAGCAGCAGCAGCAGCAGCAGCAGCAGCAGCAGCAACAGCAGCAGCAGCAGCAGCAGCAGCAGAGTGCTGCAATGGCACTCAAACGCGCTTCCGAAACCAAATCCCTCACTCATGCTCTCTCCATTCCTATTGCTGCTCCACCAGCAACAGCAACAGCAACAGCAA
>NW_013574644.1:1666-2035 GCF_000499745.2 Eimeria mitis | reverse complement strand
CAGCTCCCCATACACACGAACAGCGGCACCACCAACTGCAACTGCAGCAGCAGCAGCAGCAGCAGCAGCAACAGCAGCAGCAGCAGCAGCAGCAGCAGCAGAGTGCTGCGATGGCATTCAAACGCGCTTCCGAAACCAAATCCCTCACCCATGCTCTCTCCATTCCTATTGCTGCTCCACCAGCAACAGCAACAGCAACAGCAGCAGCAGCAGCAGCAGCAGCAGCAGCAGCAACAGCAGCAGCACCAACAGCTACTGCAACACAAACACCCAACTCTACGCTGTCCTCTAATGCGATCCCCCAACAGCCACAGCCCCCACCCTCTGCAGCAGCAGCAGCAGCAGCACCCTCAACAGCAGCAACAGCAG
>NW_013574644.1:1489-1566 GCF_000499745.2 Eimeria mitis | reverse complement strand
AACAGAGAAAAAACAAACAAAAAAAACAAAACAACAGCAAGCAACAACTCCTATAAACACAACACAACCAACAGCAG
>NW_013574644.1:468-1389 GCF_000499745.2 Eimeria mitis | reverse complement strand
CAACAGCAGCAGCACCAACAGCTACTGCAACACAAACACCCAACTCTACGCTGTCCTCTAATGCGATCCCGCAACAGCCACAGCCCCCACCCTCTGCAGCAGCAGCAGCACCCTCAACAGCAGCAACAGCAGCAGCAGCACCCTCAGCAGCAGCAGCAGCAGCAGCAGCAGCAGCAGCAGCATTCCGGCCGCTGCCAGTGCCGCTGCGGGAGGGGGTTTGTCTACCTGATGTGGCCCCTGCAGCGTTTAGCCCCCAAATGAGGATAAATGAAACAGAGAAAAAACAAACAAAAAAAACAAAACAACAGCAAGCAACAACTCCTATAAACACAACACAACCACCACCAGCAGCAGCAGCAGCAGCAGCAGCAGCAGCAGCAAAGCCTCCTGCTGCTGCTGCTGATGATGATGATGCTGCAGTTGCTGCTGCTGATAAAACACCCCACCAAACACCCTCATTGGACGGCCCCTCACAGCAACCAGAAGAGGGGATGCATGCAGCAGCAGCAGCAGCAGCAGCAGCAGCAGCAGCAGCAGCAGCAGCAGCAGGAGGTGATTGTTCTCTACTGGAGAGTGCAGCAGCAGCAGCAGAAGCAGCAATAGAAACAGCCCTCTGCAGCAACTCAACTCTTAGTGCTGCTGCTGCTGCTGTTGGCGTTGATTGGGGGATCGATATCACCGCCATCGATGCAGCAACAAACGGAAACGTAAAAAAATATAAAGTTTTTTATTTTATGTTTTATGTTTTTTTTTATTTTATATTTTATATTATATATATTTTATATATTATATATATTATATGTATTATATATATATTGTGTATTATACATATATATATAGATAATGTATATTATATATATTATAGATAGTATATATATTGTATATACTTTATATACTATATAATATTTATATGTATAGATA
>NW_013574644.1:0-368 GCF_000499745.2 Eimeria mitis | reverse complement strand
TGCTGTTGGCGTTGATTGGGGGATCGATATCACCGCCATCGATGCAGCAACAAACGGAAACGTAAAAAAAATAAAAGTTTTTATTTTTTGTATTTTTTTTGTATATATTATAATTATAATATATTATAATTATTTTATATATTATATATTTTTTATATGTTATACCATATATATTTTGTATATTATATATATTTTATATATTATATATATTAATTATATATATATTATATATATTATATATATTTATATATTATATATATTATGAATGTTCTATATATTATATATATTTTATATACTATATAATGCTTATATATGTACATTTTATAAATTATGTCTAAGTATGTATATATTATGTACATGATATAATA
>NW_013574643.1:366-1533 GCF_000499745.2 Eimeria mitis | reverse complement strand
CTGCTGCTGCTGTGGCGGCAGCTTATTCTGCTGGTGCTTCTTCTTCAAGGCGGGGGGATTCTGTCTTGCTATAGCCAAACCAAAGAGAAAGAGAGAGAGAGAGGACGAGCAGCTGCTGCTATGCTGTGAGGCAGCTGATACGAAGCCCCGCAGAACCCCCTCTTCTTCTGGCTTGAAAGAACAACAGCATCTGGCTGTAAAGACCAATGCAGGAGGACTCGATGCACGTAGCCAATGCAGAAAAGGGAGCCGCCAGAAGGTTTCGTGCAAGAAAGCAGCACAGAAGAAAGCTGAATGTTTATCTCGGGAATCTTAAGAAAATCAAAGTACCACTCATCCGCAGCAAAAAAACAAGAAAGATGTTCATGAATATACTCGCTGGTTTCAGATTCCGCGGTTTCGTGTTCAGGTTTCGGTGAAACATGAACGGCTCATGCAGAAAGAGGAAAGCATCGACAGGGTGGATTTGTCGCCGTTTTCTCTGCTTGTTGGCTCCATTACGCATTTAAAAATCAAAATTAAATGAATTTAAATATATTTTATGCAACAAATGTTCTGGATTCCACTTGATCAGCAGAGGTTTCTACGCGCGAAGCTGAGCAGACACCGCAACTCATGGCTGCAGAAACCACGACGGGAAACGCAATTGAATTATCATTTTTCTAGAAGATTCTTCGAAATACAAGAATATAATTTGTTTATATAATTCAAATATATGCTGCTGAAAAAAAAAACAAAAAAAGTTTGTTTTCCTCTTTGCGTTGGCTGAGATATACTTACTGCATCCATCACGGGGCTCAGCATGAACACGAACTGCTGTCGCTCTCTATACAGCAGCCGTAAACTAAAATTTAAATCATAAAATTTAATTTAAATAATATTTTTCTATTTAAACTGACGCAAAATGAACTTATTAAGCCCTCAAAAGCTAAGAGCTTCACACTACAAATACAGGTATTGAACAGGTTACACCGCCAGGTAGGGGGAGAACCACGCAGTTTTTTTTTAATGTATTTCTCTGTTTTTGAATTATATCTGAAACACTTCACCGAATAAATATTTAATTTTGGTTTTCTGAGTCTGATGCTCTTTGCTGCTTCTTCTGGCGACAACAGCAACAGTTGATGTACTGCCTTACTATCCCATGCATAGGGTTGTGTCTTACGC
>NW_013574643.1:0-266 GCF_000499745.2 Eimeria mitis | reverse complement strand
GAGCTTCACACTACAAATACAGGTATTGAACAGGTTACACCGCCAGGTAGGGGGAGAACCACGCAGTTTTATTTTTAATATATTTCTCTGTTTTTGAATTATATCTGAAACACTGAACCAAATAAATATTTAATTTCGTTTTCTTAGTCTGATGCTCTTTGCTGCTTCTTCTGGCGACAACCGTAGCAGTTGATCTACTGCCTTACTATTCCATGCATAGGGTTGTGTCTTACGCTCACATATATATATATATATATATATATATA
>NW_013574642.1:2879-2957 GCF_000499745.2 Eimeria mitis | reverse complement strand
ACCAGCAGCATCAGCAGCAGCATCAACACCAGCAGCAGCAGCATCAGCAGCATCAGCATCAGCAGCATCAACACCGGT
>NW_013574641.1:2712-3138 GCF_000499745.2 Eimeria mitis | reverse complement strand
GACTTCGATAACAAACGCGTTGGTGGGGCTGCACCCTGCATGCGCATGCATGCATGCATGCATGCATGCAGATGCGTGCATGCATGTATATGTATATGTATATGAATATGAATATGCATATGCATCTGTCGTATGTATGTATGTATGCATGTATGAGCGCATGCATGCATGCATATGTATATGTATATGTATATGTATATGTATATGTATATGTATATGTATATGTATATGTATATGTATATGTATATGAATATGAATATGAATATGTGTATATATTTAATCACACATGTATGCATGCATGCATGCATGCATGCCCGTCCTTGCCCTCACAGAACCAAAAAATAAAAAAAACAAAAGCAAGTATAATAAAACTATATATCTCCACCCCCCTCTGCATCTCCACCTCTATCAATCTGTCCCAATCTA
>NW_013574641.1:1814-2612 GCF_000499745.2 Eimeria mitis | reverse complement strand
TATGTATATGTATATGTATATGTATATGTATATGTATATGTATATGTATATGTATATGTATATGAATATGCATATGTGTATATATTATTCACATGTGCATGCATGCATGCATGCATGCATGCATGCCCGTCAACTTCCCCATATAAACAACAAACAAAAGCCCCAAAAGCAAGCAAAACCCGCTGTATCTCTCCACCCCCATCTCCATCTCCATCTGCATCTCCCTCTATCTATCTGTATACATCTCCGTGTGTGTGTGTATCTGCGCATGCACACCTACCTACCTGCATGCATGCATGCATGCATGCATGCATGCAGCATGCAAGAGCCTGAGTTCAGAGTTCAAGGTTCAATACGACAAGCTAGTGGTGGCTGTTGGCGCTGAAGTAAATACTTTTGGGGTTCCCGGGGTCACCGAAAATTCGTTTTTTCTCAAAGAAGTCGAACATGCTATTCAAATCAGAAAAAAAATTATTTCCAACTTTGAAACTGCTGCGCTGCCCAGTGAGTCTGTATTTTATTTATTTTATTTATTTATTTATTTTATTTTTTTTATTTTATTTTATCTTTATTTTTTTTTATTTCTGTTTTTTGTTTTGTTTTGTTTGGTTTTTTTGTTGATTTTTTCTCAAAGAAGTCGAACATGCTATTCAAATCAGAAAAAAAATTATTTCTAACTTCGAAACTGCTGCGCTGCCCAGTAGGTTTTATTTTATTTTATTTTATTTTATTTTATTTTATTTCATTTTATTTTATTTTATTTTTTTTTATTTTTGTTTTTTGTTTTATTTTATTGTT
>NW_013574641.1:1563-1714 GCF_000499745.2 Eimeria mitis | reverse complement strand
GAACATGCTATTCAAATCAGAAAAAAAATTATTTCCAACTTCGAAACGGCTGCGCTGCCGAGTGAGTTTTATTTTATTTTATTTTATTTTTTTTATTTTATTTTATCTTTATTTTTTTTTGTTTTTGTTTTTTGTTTTATTTTATTGTTTT
>NW_013574641.1:1110-1413 GCF_000499745.2 Eimeria mitis | reverse complement strand
TTTTTTTTTTTTTTTTTATAATAATAGTCGAACATGCTATTCAAATCAGAAAAAAAATTATTTCCAACTTCGAAACTGCTGCGCTGCCCAGTGCGTCTATATTTTGTTTATTTTTTTTTTATTTTTTATTTTTTTGTTTTTTCTTTTATTGCGGGGGGCGGTTCTTAACTTCGAAACTGCTGCGCTGCCCAGTGCGTCTATACTTTTTTATTTTATTTTATTTTATTTTATTTTATTTTATTTCATTTTATTTTATTTTTATTTTTTTTTGGGGTGGGGGGTCGCAAGGAGTTTCATCTACAT
>NW_013574641.1:0-292 GCF_000499745.2 Eimeria mitis | reverse complement strand
TTTTTTTTTTTTTTTTTTTTTTTTTTTTTTTTTTTTTTTGCGGTGCATGGATATATGTATATATTTATATTTATATATATATATTTATATGTTTATAGATTTATATTAATATTTATATATGTTTATGTATTTATTTATATAATACATATGTATATATATGTTAATATATTTATATATTTATTTATTTATATCTTTATTTACATATTTACATTATACATATATATACATATATATACATCTATTTATATCTATTTATTTATTTATTTATTTATTTCTTTATTTATTTTTGTGT
>NW_013574640.1:18341-18437 GCF_000499745.2 Eimeria mitis | reverse complement strand
AAACCCTAAACCCTAAACCCTAAACCCTAAACCCTAAACCCTAAACCCTAAACCCTAAACCCTAGATTCTTATTCAGTTGCTGCTATGTAGCTCAC
>NW_013574640.1:17738-18241 GCF_000499745.2 Eimeria mitis | reverse complement strand
CCCTAAACCCTAAACCCTAAACCCTAAACCCTAAACCCTAAACCCTAGACCCTAAACCCTAAACCCTAGATTCTTATTCAGTTGCTGCTATATAACTCTCATTTACTTTTTATTTTGCTGCTATTGTTGCTGCTGTTGCTGCAAGTGCTGCTGCTGCTGTTATGCTCCTGAAACCCTAAACCCTAAACCCTAAACCCTAAACCCTCGATTTAAATAAATTTAAATAAAATAAAATAAAATAAATATTTATTTGTTTTTATTATTAAATTCAGCGGAATGAAAATTTCGCTTATATTCACAAATATGAACGAAGTTGAATTCCTTTGAATGCAGGTTCAACTTATTTGCGTCAAATAAAAATAAATTAAATTAAATAAAATAAAATAAAATAAAATAAAATAAAATAAAATAAAATAAAATAAAATAAAATAAAATAAATATAATTTCTTTTTTTATTTTTTTTCTGATTCAAGGAGCATATGCAGCGTAAGCTGAGGGAAGCG
>NW_013574640.1:13474-13617 GCF_000499745.2 Eimeria mitis | reverse complement strand
CCAGAAACAGAAAATCCAGCCGAAGCAACAGCAACAGAGAAAGCAGCAGCAGCAGCAGCAGCAGCAGCAGAAAGGGAAGAAGCAGCAACCAACGCAGCAAGGAGGAAAGATAGCAGCAGCAAAAACAAAAACAGCAGCAGCAA
>NW_013574640.1:12676-13374 GCF_000499745.2 Eimeria mitis | reverse complement strand
GGTGAAGCTTCAGCAGCAGCAGCAGCAGCAGAAGCTGCAGCAGCAGCAGCAACAGCAGCAGCAACAGAAAGACCCGAAGCAGCAGATGCAGCAGCAACAGCAACTAAAGCAGCGGAACCTGCAGCAACAAATGCAACAGACGCAGCAGCAGCAGGAGCAGCAGCAACAGAAGTTTTAGTAGCAGCAGAAACAGCAACAGCAGCAGCAACAGAAGTTTTAGCAGCAGAAGCTGCAGCAGCAGCAGCAGCAGCAACAGAAGTTTTAGCAGCAGAAGCTGCAGCAGCAGCAGAAGCTGCAGCAGCAGCAGCAAAAGAAGTTTTAGTAGCATCAGAAACAGCAACAGCAACAGAAGTTTTAGCAGCAGAAGCTGCAGCAGCAACAGCAACAGAAGCTGCAGCAGCAGAAGCTGCAGCAGCAGGAGCAGCAGCAACAGAAGTTTTAGCAGCAGCAGAAACAGCAACAGCAAACGTTGCTTCAGCAGAAGCTGCATCAGCAGAAGCTGCAACGGCAGAAGCTGCAGCAGCAGAAGCAGCAGCAGAAGCTGCAGCAGCAGGAGCTGCAGCAGAAGGAGCTGCAGCAGCAGAAGCAGCAGCAGAAGCTGCAGCAGCAGGAGCTGCAGCAGCAGGAGCTGCAGCAGAAGGAGCTGCAGCAGCAACAGCAGCAGAACCACCTCTAGCAGCAGCACCAGAAGAAGGCGC
>NW_013574640.1:12028-12576 GCF_000499745.2 Eimeria mitis | reverse complement strand
CAGCAAACGTTGCTTCAGCAGAAGCTGCATCAGCAGAAGCTGCAACGGCAGAAGCTGCAGCAGCAGAAGCTGCAGCAGCAGGAGCTGCAGCAGCAGGAGCTGCAGCAGCAGGAGCTGCAGCAGCAACAGCAGCTGCAGCAAACGAAGCTGCAGGAACAGAAGTAGTAGCAGCAGAACCACCTCTAGCAGCAGCACCAGAAGAAGGCGCTGCTGCAGCAGAAGCAGCAGCAGCAGCAGCAGCAGCAGCAGCAGCAGCAGCAGCAGCAGCAGCAGCAGCACATGAGGCGAGTTTGCTGCAGGGCCCCCTAACGCAGTGGAAGGCAGAAGAAGCTTCACCTCCGATCGAAGACTTCAGCAGTAAGTGCAGCAGCAGCAGCAGCAGCAGCAACAGCAGCAGCAGCAGCAGCAGCAGCAGTAGCAGCAGCAGCAGCAGCAGCAGAATTGTTTCAGCTGTTGCTACTGCAGTTTTATGATTTTGTTGGGGGGGGATTTGGGTTTATCTGTGTTAAAGAAATGAATTGCATTTTGCTGCTGCTGCTGCTGCTGCT
>NW_013574640.1:10083-10713 GCF_000499745.2 Eimeria mitis | reverse complement strand
GTTGTCGTTTTTGTCTTATCTTGTCTTTGTTTCTGTTTCTGCTGCTGCTTCTGCTGCTGCTGCTGCTGCTGCTGCTTCTGCTGCTGCTGCTGCTGCTGTTTGTGCTGCTGCTGCAGATGGCCGCAACAAGCAGCAAGACCTTCAGTATGGCTGCTGCGAGGCAGGGGGTGGCTTCGCCCCCGAGTTGCTGCTGCACCTGGAGGAGCAGCAGCAGCAGCTGCTGAAGCAGCAGCAGATGCATCTGCTGCAGCAGCAGCAAACCCTGCTGCTGCAGCACAATAGGCTGCATGCAGCAGCAGCAACTGCCGACGGCATAGAAACGCGGAGAGAGCAGCAGCTGCTGCAGGAGTATCAGGAGAAGCAGCACAAGAAGCAGCAGCAGCAGCAGCAGCAGCAACAGGTGCTGCAGCAGCATTCTCTCTGCTTCTATACTCTACCCCCCACAGCCAGGGTCATCAGCATCCGGGACGGCCGTGTAGCTGAAGGAGACAGATGTAAACCCTAAACCCTAAACCCTAAACCCTAAACCCTAAACCCTAAACCCTTTTTATCTCTTACGCAAAAGCAAATAAAGATTTCCTTTTGCTGCAGCATACCATTCCGCTCATTTCTCTTTCTATGTGCCCTTGC
>NW_013574640.1:8162-8629 GCF_000499745.2 Eimeria mitis | reverse complement strand
GGTTGATCACAGGGACGGGGGAGCTGGAGGAGCTGCAGCTGCAGCAGCAGCAGCAGCAGCAGCAACTGACCCAGGAGCAGCAGCTGCAGCAGCTGCAGCAGCAGCAGCAGCATATCGCGCAGCAGCACAGAACACGCATCCGTCAGCTAGTTGAAGACCTCCTGGGGGAGGGGGATAGAGCCGACGAGTTGCTGCAGGTGATACTGCCGCACGAGCAGCAGCAGCAGCAGCTGCTGCAGCAGCTGCAGCAGCTGCAGCAGCTGTATATGCTGCAGCAGCAGCATATACACCACCACAACCACCAGCTGCTGCAGCAGCAACACCACCACTACTGGCAGCAGCAGCAGCAGCACCACTACCACCACCAGCAGCAATACTATAACCTGAATCAAATGTATAGTATGCAGCACCAACAGCAGCAGCAGCAGCAGCAACAGCAGCAGCAGCGGCTAAGGCACCAACGCCAA
>NW_013574640.1:6976-8062 GCF_000499745.2 Eimeria mitis | reverse complement strand
AGCATATACACCACCACAACCACCAGCTGCTGCAGCAGCAACACCACCACTACTGGCAGCAGCAGCAGCACCACCACCACTACCAGCAGCAGCAATACTATAACCTGAATCAAATGTATAGTATGCAGCACCAACAGCAGCAGCACCAGCAGCAACAGCAGCAGCAGCGGCTAAGGCACCAACGCCAGTCCCCGCTGCAGCAGCAGCATATCCAGCAGCAGCAGCAGCAATTCAGACAGCAGCAGCAGCAGCGTGGTCAGCAGCAACTCCCGTACGACGAACTGCGGCCGCACCGATGCCACCAACAGCCGCAGCCGCAGCAGCAGCAGCAGCAAAAGCCGCAGCAGCAGCAACAGCAGCAGCCGCAGCAACAGCCACCGCCGCCGCCGTGGCAGCAGCAGCAGCAAGACTCCGGGCGGCAGCAGAGAGTTCCGAAGGAGCAGCAGCAGCAGCAGCAGCAGCAGCAGCGGCAGTCATACTGGCAGCCGAGACAGCAGCCGTACAGGCAGCAGCAGCAGCAGAGGCAGCCGCAGCAGCAGAGGCAGCAGCAGCTGCAGCAGAGGCAGCCGCAGCAGCAGGAGAGGCAGCCGCAGCAGCAGCAGTACAGGCAGCAGCAGCAGCAGAGGCAGCCGCAGCAGCAGAGGCAGCCGCAGCAGCAGCAGCAGCAGGAGAGGCAGCTGCAGCAGAGGGAGCCGCAGCAGCAGAGGCAGCAGCAGCAGCAGCAGCAGCAGCCGCATCCACCGCCTGGGGGCCAGACGCCGCAGATCGGCGCCCGCGAAGACAGTCCTGCTGCTGCTGCTGCTGCAGCAGATGGAAAGCAGCAACAGCAGCAGCAGCAGCAGCAGCAGAATGAACAGAAGCAGCAGCAGCAGGAGCAGAGGCAGCAAGAACAGGAGGGGGAGAAGAAGCAGCAGCAGGAACGGCAGCAGCACGAGCAGCAGCAGCAGAAGGAGCAGCAGCAGCAGGAGCAGCAGCAGCAGGAGCAGCAGCAACAGGAGCAGCAGGAGCAGAAGCAGATGCAGCGCGAGCAGCACCGGCAGCAGCAGCAGAAGCAGCAAGAGCAGGAGGAGCAGCAGAAGAAGCAAC
>NW_013574640.1:5291-5526 GCF_000499745.2 Eimeria mitis | reverse complement strand
GCTGTCTCCCTTCTTTCAGTTCTAGTCTAGGGTTTAGGGTTTAGGGTTTAGGGTTTAGGGTTTAGCAGAACCCCCAAACCCTCGCAGCAGCAGCAAACTCAAATACACGCAGCCGGTGAGCTGAAACCTGACGACAGAAACAGCAACTGCTGCTGCTGCTGCTGCTGCTGCTCCTGCAGCGACTGCTGCTGCTGCTGCAGCAACAGTAGCAGAAGCTGTTGCCACTGCTGCTGCT
>NW_013574640.1:4805-5191 GCF_000499745.2 Eimeria mitis | reverse complement strand
TGCTGCTGCTGCTGCTGCTCCTGCAGCGACTGCTGCTGCTGCTGCAGCAACAGTAGCAGAAGCTGTTGCCGCTGCTGCTGCTGCTGCTGCTGCTGCTGCTGCTGCTGCTGCTGCAGTTACTGTAGAAGGGGCTGTGGGGTCCTGCGTAGGTTGGCAGCTAGGGAGGCGAGGCTTCGTTGCTGCTGTTTCTGTTGCTGCCGCTGCTGCTGTTGCAGCAGCAGCTGCTGCTGTTGCTGTAGCAGCAGCAGCTGTTGCTGCTGCTGCTGCTGCTGCTGCTGCTGCTGCTGCTGTGGGTTGCCTGCATGCAGCTGCAGCCCAGCGAGGCTGCTGCTGACAGCCATTGGGGGGATACCAAATTCGTGTGCAGGCGTATTCAAAACGGCCCA
>NW_013574640.1:3982-4634 GCF_000499745.2 Eimeria mitis | reverse complement strand
GCTGCTGCTGCTGCTGCTGCTGCTGCTGCTGTTGCTGCTGCTGCTGTTGCTGCTGCTGCTGCTGCTGCTGAACAGCCCAGGAGTTGCTGCACTCAGCAGCAACGGGAGGGGAGGGCACTCACCCCCTTGGGGATAGCGTTGCTGCTGTTGTTGCTGCTGCTGCTGCTGCTGCTGCTGTAGCTGCTGCAGTTGCTGTAGCTGCTGCAGCTGCTGCAACTGCTGCAACTGCTGCTGCAGCTGCTCCTGCAACTGCTGCTGTAGAAATTGTTGTTGCTGCTGCTGTTGTTGCTGCTGTTCCTGTTGCTGCTGCTGCAGCATCTGCTGTTGCTGTTGCTGCTGCTGCATCAGTAACTGCTGCTGCTGCTGCAGCAGCTGCTGCTGCGGGTGCTGCTGCGGGTGCTGCTGCTGCTGCTGCTGCTGCTGTTCGCCTCTGTCTTTGGTGGGGGGCGCATGCAGCAGCAAATCAGTGGGCCGCTGCAGCAGTTGGCGAAGGGAAGAAGGAAAGAAAGGAGCTGCTGCTGCATTGAGTGTTGAGGTCGCAGCAGCAGCAGCAGCAGGAGCAGCACGAGGAGCCTTCACAAACCCTCTTGGATCCTGTTGCTGCTGCTGCTGCTGCTGCTGTTGCTGCTGCTGCTGCTGCTGCTGCTGCTGG
>NW_013574640.1:3650-3882 GCF_000499745.2 Eimeria mitis | reverse complement strand
CAGCAGGAGCAGCACGAGGAGCCTTCACAAACCCTCTTGGATCCTGTTGCTGCTGCTGCTGCTGCTGCTGCTGCTGCTGCTGCTGCGGGGGCTGGAGATCCCATTGGCTGCGGCCCCACAGATGTGCGGGGGGCCCTTTGGGGGCTGCTGCAGCCATTGCTGCTTCTGCTGTCTTTGCTGCTGCAGTTGATCGAGCTGCAGCAGCAGCAGCAGCAGCAGCAGCTGCTGCTGC
>NW_013574640.1:3308-3550 GCF_000499745.2 Eimeria mitis | reverse complement strand
GATGTGCGGGGGGCCCTTTGGGGGCTGCTGCAGCCATTGCTGCTTCTGCTGTCTTTGCTGCTGCTTCCTTTCGGACCAGACCGGGGGGCCTGGAGGCAGCAGTCCTCCATAAGGGGGCAGCTGCTTGCTGCTCATATGCCATGGTTAGCTGCTGCTGCTGCTGCTGCAGCAACTGCTGCTGCTGCTGTTTTTGCTGTTGCTGTTGCTGCTGTTGCTGTTGCTGCTGCTGCTGCTGCTGCAGG
>NW_013574640.1:1910-3208 GCF_000499745.2 Eimeria mitis | reverse complement strand
GATGTGCGGGGGGCCCTTTGGGGGCTGCTGCAGCCATTGCTGCTTCTGCTGTCTTTGCTGCTGCTTCCTTCCGAACCAGACCGGGGGGCCTGGAGGCAGCAGTCCTCCACAAGGGGGCAGCTGCTTGCTGCTCATATGCCATGGTTAGCTGCTGCTGCTGCTGCTGCAGCAACTGCTGCTGCTGCTGTTGTTGCTGCTGCTGTTGCTGCTGTTGCTGTTGCTGTTGCTGCTGCTGCTGCTGCTGCTGCAGATGATCCATCGTTCGCTGCTGCTCCTGCATATACTTCTGCTGATGCTGACGCAGCATCATCACCGCCAGCTTATTAGCTTGCTGCTGGATGCTGTGCTGCTGCTGCTGCTGCTGCTGCTGCTGCTGTTGCTGCTGCTGCAGAGGGGCGGGTTGGGCCTGTGCTGCTGCACCCCTGCGAGGCAGCAGCTGCAGCTGCAGCTGCTGCAGCAGCTGCGCCTGCAGCTCCAGCTGCAGCCGCTGCTGCTGCTTGAGCTCCTCAATATCTTGCTGTTGCTGCATCTGCTGCTGCTGCTGCTGCTGCGGGGAGAATGCCCGTGCTTCGAGCTGCAACGGCTGCTGCTGCTGCTGTTTGGCTGCTCCCTCTGCTGCTGCTGCAGTTGCTGCTGCTGCTGCTGCTTCGTCTGCTGCTGCTGCGCTTGAGGGGGCCCAGGCAGGGACCGATATATCTACACACGAAGAGGGAGAGACAAGCAGCGACAGGAAGCTGTTGCTGTTGCTGTTGCTGTTGCTGCTGCTGCTGCTGATGCAGTTGTTGCTGCTGTTTAGGGGTATTGATTTTTCAGGGGTTGTTAATACAGAAGCTATACTAACACCTCCCCCACCACCACTTTTCTGCTGCTGCTGCTGCTGCTGCTGCTGCTGCTGCTGCTGCTGCTGCTGCTGCTCGGGGCTGAAGAGCAGCTTGCTGAGCTGTTGGTTGCCTTGGAGGGCGAGGAGTAGCGGCTGCTGCAGCTGCAGCTGCAGTTGCTGCTGCAGTTGCTGCTGCAGTAGTTGCTGCTGCTGCAGCTCTTGCAACTGTTGCAGCTGCTGTTGCTGCACCTGGTGCTGTTGCTGCTGCTGCTGCTGAACAGCAGCAGCAGCAGCATTTATTGCTGCTGTTGCTGCTGTCTTCGTAGCTCCCCGTCGGGCCCTCCTGCGCCTCCTTGAGCTGCGAGGAGCTGCTGCTGCTGCTGCTGCTGCTGCTTCTGCTGCTGGTGCTGGTGTTGCTGCTGCTGGTGCTGCTGCAGCTGTTGGTGTTGCTGGTGGTGGTGCTGCTGCTGCTGTCTCT
>NW_013574640.1:1473-1678 GCF_000499745.2 Eimeria mitis | reverse complement strand
GCTCTTCTACGCCGTGGGCGAATCTATATAAATAAATAAATAAATAAATAAAATAAATAAAATAAATAAAATGAATAAAATAAATAAATAAATAAAATAAACAGATAAAATAAATAAATAAATAAATAAATAAATAAATAAATAAATAAATAAATAAATAAATAAAGTGCTTCTGTTTGTTTATTTAGGTATTTGTTTGCCTATT
>NW_013574639.1:2030-2605 GCF_000499745.2 Eimeria mitis | reverse complement strand
AAATTCCCGTGCTGCTGCTGTTGCTGCTGCTGCTGCTGCTGCTGCTGCTGATGCTGTTGCTGCTGCTGTTGCTGCTGCTGCTGTTACTGCTGCTGCTGTTGCTGCTGTTACTGCTGCTGCTGCTGTTACTGCTGCTGCTGCTGTTGCTACTGCTGTTGCTGTTGTTTCTGTCACTGCTACTGCTGCTGCCGCTGCGGCTGTTGCTGTTGCGGCTGTTGCTGCTGCTGCTGTCCCTGCTGCTGCCGCTGCTGCTGCAGCTATATAATCTGCTTATGGAGCTAGCTGCTGTGTGTCTATTGCTTTTTTTCTTTGTATTAAAAGAAAACAATATGCTGCTGCAGCTGCTGCTGCAGCTGCTGCTGCTGCTGCTGCTGCAGCTGCTGCTGCAGCTGCTGCTGCAGCTGCTGCTGCAGCTATCAACAAAGACAAAGACAAAGAAAGAAAGCCTAAGGGCCCTGAGGTGTACATACACCTCAATATATAAACCCTTTGTGGGGTGTACATACACCCCAATCTACCCGCATGCACACATGCATGTTTATCATACTACGTACGAGCAGCGTTGCAGCAGCAGT
>NW_013574639.1:0-899 GCF_000499745.2 Eimeria mitis | reverse complement strand
GGGGGGCCTAGCTGCAGCAGCTGCAGCAGCATCGGTTGTATCTTTTGCTGCTGTTTGTGTGTAAAGGGGATATTATATTTCTGTTTATCTTCTGGTTGTTGTTTTATATTTACAGTATACTGAGAGAAGAGTGAAATGAGGCAGCAGCAGCAACAGCAGCAGCAGCAGCAGCAGCAGCAGCAGCAGCAGCAGCAGCTGTATCGAGACCAGCCATCCCGGTGCATTGCGTGTGTTGATTAAAATAAAGAAAAATAAAATAATTTATTATTTCTGTATAAAGATGGTGGGTGTGTGTAGCTGCTGCTCACTGAAGTTGCTGCAGCAGCAACTGCAGCAGCAACTGCAGCAGCTGCAGCAGCGTCTGCAGCAGCTAAAAAAGCGTTTGCTTCCTAGCTGTGACCACCCAGCAGCAACCCAACAAACCCCATATAATTTAAATAGATATATACTTTTATTTTTATATGTATTAAACTCCCTATTGACCTCCTGTGTATATTTTGGTTGGGGTCCCCTCAGCAGCATGTTATATCGTTCAGGTGTATATCTCTGGCTATGTACACCAGAAGAGCAGAGCGAAGCAGCAGCAGCAGCAGCAGCAGCAGCAGGAGCAGCAGCAGCAGCAGCAGAAAGACAAACAGAGCAGCCTGCATGCATAGAACAAGATATAGGAGTACAACGATTGTTTACTGTATGTTATGCTGCTCACTTTATAGTGAGCTCTATTTCAGGTGTATTGATAGATATAGCCGGGCCCAAGGTCACCTCAATACTGGGTCAAACCCTCAGTTTATGTGGGTGGCTGTTTCTAGGGTTTAGTAGCAGCAGCTTTAGGTGTATAGTGCCTGCGTTTATATTGATTGGTGCTTCTGCTGATTTGTGTTTTTTTCCTCTCCTTACTG
>NW_013574638.1:1899-2071 GCF_000499745.2 Eimeria mitis | reverse complement strand
AAGAGTATTAGAGGAGGCTATAAGGAGAAGAGGTTTAGGGTTAGTGGTAAGAAGAAAAAAAGAAGAAACCAAAGAAATAAATAAAAATAAAAATAAAAATAAAATAAAAAATATAAAAAATAAACAAAAAGACTCATACAATGATCCTGAAGTGCAACAAAAAGTGCAGCAG
>NW_013574638.1:588-1799 GCF_000499745.2 Eimeria mitis | reverse complement strand
AAGAGTATTAGAGGAGGCTATAAGGAGAAGAGGTTTAGGGTTAGTGGTAAGAAGAAAAAAAGAAGAAAACAAAGAAACAAATAAAAATAAAAATAAAAATAAAATAAAAAATATAAAAAATAAACAAAAAGACTCATATAATGATCCCGAAGTGCAACAAAAAGTGCAGCAACTAATAGAAGAAGGTCTATGGACCCCAGGAGATGAAAACGAGTATGAGCTCTTCCTAGACCCTCTAGCAGGCAATACAGGTATTTATTTATTTATTTATTTATATTTATTTATTTATTTATATTTGTATTTATTTATATAAATATAGCTGTGAAAAAATATATAAATTTGTGTTTATATTGATGTATTTATTAATATTTATATATAAGGAGATGAAAACGAGTATGAGCTCTTCCTAGACCCTCTAGCAGGCAATACAGGTATTTATTTATTTATTTATTTTTATTTATTTATATTTATTTATTTATATTTATTTATATAAATGTAGCTGTGAAAAAATATATAAATTTGGGTTTATATTGATGTATTTATTAATATNGTATGAGCTCTTCCTAGACCCTCTAGCAGGCAATACAGGTATTTATTTATTTATTTATTTATATTTATTTTTATTTATTTATTTATATTTATTTATTTATTTATTTATATTTATTTATGTTTATTTATTTATATTTATTTATATTTTTTTATATATAAAAAAATATATATAAATTAGGGTTTATATTGATGTATTTATTAGTGTAGATGTAAGGAGACAAGCACCAGTATGAGCTCTTCAGGTATTTATTTATTTATTTATTTATTTATATTTATTTATTTTTTTATTTATTTATTTATATTTATTTGTTTATTTATATTTATTATTTATTTATATAAATATATATAAAAAAATATATAAATTTATATGTATGAGATAGATATATGAGCTCTTCTTACACCCTCTAGCAGGCAATACAGGTATTTGTTTATTTATTTATTTATTTATATTTATTTATTTATTTATTTATTTATATTTATTTATTTATTTATATTTATTTATTTATTTATTTTTTTATTTATATCTATTTATTATTTATATATGTATAAATAGATGTGTATAAATATAAATATAGCTGCATATAGTTTGTATATGAACTCATATAAATAAAAAAAAAAATATATATATATATATATATATATATATGTATATATATAAACAT
>NW_013574638.1:0-198 GCF_000499745.2 Eimeria mitis | reverse complement strand
ATGCATTAGATGAGCTGGCTGCACAGCCGAAGGCCGCAGGTGATTTTATTTTTTTTATTTTTATTTATTTTTTTTTATTTTTTATTTATTTTTTATTTATTTTTTTTTATTTTTTTTTATTTTTATTTTTTATTTGTTTATATTATGCATGCATGTTTATTTTTATTTATTTATTTTTTTTTTTTTTTTTTTTTTCTT
>NW_013574637.1:3612-3679 GCF_000499745.2 Eimeria mitis | reverse complement strand
GGCAACTGCTGTATGCTGCCTATAGACGCCTACCAAAACACAGATCTTATTTCCAACCAGGCGATCG
>NW_013574637.1:3094-3512 GCF_000499745.2 Eimeria mitis | reverse complement strand
CCTTTTCGCAGAACAAACCCACGCAAAACTGTGCAACACGTACGGCATTCATCGGATAAGCCCAAACTGAGGCAGTGCGACCCGTTTGCACCTGCACAGGAAATTGAAGTGCCGTCATAGCTGCGCAGTCGCCTGCCAAACTCAAACTATCATCGGTGACAGACCTCTGGATTCCATGCACACCGAGCGCAAACAGCTCAAGTCACTCCGCCCGAAATCAGCAGCAACGGAACCCTGCGCTTAAGGCTGTACCTGATCTTGCATTGCAGAGATCCTAGACGATGCGTTGCGACTGCAGCATTGTCTCGTGCAGGCCCCATAAGCGTTCATAAACGTTTGTGAGCTTGGTGCACCGTCGACCTCTGTCGGACCCTCGCGACTCTGCATCGTCGCAGAGCCACGCCTCTCATACATAGCT
>NW_013574637.1:2729-2994 GCF_000499745.2 Eimeria mitis | reverse complement strand
CACTCCGCCCGAAATCAGCAGCAACGGAACCCTGCGCTTAAGGCTGCACCTGATCTTGCATTGCAAAGACACTAGACGATGCGTTGCGACTTCAGCATTGTCTCGTGCAGGCCCAATAAGCGTTCATAAACGTGTGCGGGCTTGGTGCACCGTCGACCTCTGTCGGACCCTCGCGACTCTGCATCTTCGCAGAACAACGCCCCTCATACATAGCCCGCAGCCTGCCGTTGATACTACTGACCAGTTGCCACCAAGTAATCGCTGT
>NW_013574637.1:2390-2629 GCF_000499745.2 Eimeria mitis | reverse complement strand
CCAGAGGTCTGTCACCGATGATCGTTTGAATGTGGCAGGCGACTGCACAGCTATGACGGCACTTCAATTTCCTGTGCAGGTGCAAACGGGTCGCACTGCCTCAGTGTGGGCTTATCCGATGAATGCCGTACGTGTTGCACAGTTTTGCGTGGGTTTGTTCTGCGAAAGGGAAACGCTTCCACATGGGTCCCGATGGAGCCGACGTCATCGTTTTCAAGTTGGCATTAGGGTTGCTTTTT
>NW_013574637.1:2219-2290 GCF_000499745.2 Eimeria mitis | reverse complement strand
GCATGGAATCCAGAGGTCTGTCACCGATGATAGTTTGAGTTTGGCAGGCGACTGCACAGCTATGACGGCAT
>NW_013574637.1:1855-2119 GCF_000499745.2 Eimeria mitis | reverse complement strand
CAGTTTGGGCTTATCCGATGAATGCCGTACGTGTTGCACAGTTTTGCGTGGGTTTGTTCTGCGAAAAGGAGGCGCCTCCACATGGGCCCCGGTGCAGCTGACTGCATCGTCTAGCAGTTGGCACTACAGTTGCGTTTTGGTCGATCGCCTGGTTGGAAATGTCTTCTGTGTTTTGTTAGGCGTATATAGGCAGCATACAGCAGTTGCCATGCGGAACGGAGTGAGTGGTGATGGCCGCGTTGCGCAGTTTGCTTTCGAATGCGA
>NW_013574637.1:1427-1755 GCF_000499745.2 Eimeria mitis | reverse complement strand
GGTCGATCGCCTGGTTGGAAATAAGATCTGTGTTTTGGTAGGCGTCTATAGGCAGCATACAGCAGTTGCCATGCGGAACGGAGTGAGTGGTGATAGCCGCGCTGCGCAGTTTGCTTTCGAATGCGGCAGTAAAGCGTTGGAGCCTTCTTTGGTTATGCGGCATCGTCGGTCTTCTGCACAGAGAGTATGCGCTTGGGAACAAACCTAGTGCTGGGCTGGCTGCGCGCATAGGTGCGTTTACGTTTGGAGCTTTCCGATGGTAGTCACGGGTGCGCATGTGCATGCGTTGAGATGCATGGAGTAACCGTGTGAGAAGACGCGGGAAATT
>NW_013574637.1:1244-1327 GCF_000499745.2 Eimeria mitis | reverse complement strand
CTGTGCAGGTGCAAACGGGTCGCATTGCCTCAGTTTGGGCTTATCCGATGAATGCCGTACGTGTTGCACAGTTTTGCGTGAGC
>NW_013574637.1:988-1144 GCF_000499745.2 Eimeria mitis | reverse complement strand
GATAGGCAATGCCTGTGCAGCGCGCCACTTGGTTGGAAGGAGCAGCGATTACTTGGTGGCAACTGGTCAGCAGTACCAACGGCAGGCTGCTGGCTATGTATGAGGGGCGTTGTTCTGCGAAGAAGCAGAGTCACGAGGGTCCGACAGAGGTCGACG
>NW_013574637.1:0-888 GCF_000499745.2 Eimeria mitis | reverse complement strand
CTTTCCGATGGTAGTCACGGGTGCGCATGTGCATGCGTTGAGATGCATGGAGTAACCGTGTGAGAAGACGTGGGAATTCATTTTGCTTTCGCCATGCTCTTCATTTCTATTTGCTTGGGCGGCGCGTATTGTCGATGCTTGATACGTTTGCGAGGCAGAGTCTACAGCATAACTGTTATCAGCGAATTTGATCGGCAATGCCTGTGCAGCGCGCCACTTGGTTGGAAGGAGCAGCGATTACTTGGTGGCAACTGGTCAGTAGTATCAGCGGCAGGCTGCTGGCTATGCATGAGGGGCGTTGTTCCGCGAAGAAGCAGAGTCGCGAGGGTCCGACAGAGGTCGACAGTGCACCAAGCCCGCACACGTTTTTGGACGCGTATGGGGCCTGCACGAGACAATGCTGAAGTCGCAACGCATCGTCTAGGGTCTTTGCAATGCAAGATCAGGTGCAGCCTTAAGCGCAGGGTTCTGTTGCTGCTGATTTCGGGCGGGGTGACTTGAGCTGTTTGCGCTCGGTGTGCATGGAATCCAGAGGTCTGTCACCGATGATCGTTTGAATGTGGCAGGCGACTGCACAGCTATGACGGCACTTCAATTTTCTGTGCAGGTGCAAACGGGTCGCACTGCCTCAGTTTGGGCTTATCCGATGAATGCCGTACGTGTTGAACATTTTTGGGTGGGTTTGTTCTGCGAAAAGGAAACGCTTCCACATGGGTCCCGATGCAGCCGGTCGCATCGTCTAGGCGTTGGCACTAAGGTTGCGCTTCAGTCGCTCGGTTTGGTTGAACTCATATCCGTCTGGCTGTTGGCGTATATAGGGAGAATTGATCGGCTGCCTAGCGGACGTGCGTCTGTGTGCACGGTAGCGTTGCACAGCTTGCGTGCGTG
>NW_013574636.1:2139-2869 GCF_000499745.2 Eimeria mitis | reverse complement strand
GCTAGTATCTGAGCATCAGTAAGAGCCTGCAGCGATACCCAGGTCACTGTTCCCTTCCAACTGCCACTAGTAGCAGTTATACACAATTTAGTCTAGAAAAGGCCACATCTGATTCTCTGACAAATATTGATATGAAATAGGTGCCAGATCCACCTCAAAGGCCTGGCATAAATACAAAGAAAACCAAAGTGGCTAATTATCCGCTGCAGGCAAGTCCCTGGTGCGTCTAGTAGATAAAGCACAAACTTGCGCTTTCGAAGGGTTCACTCAGCCTGAGGCAATAACAAACAGATGAGAAACCCTCCGTAGAATGAAGTCATGCACATCGGACGGGTACAGGTCAAACTGGCGGCGCAGTTTGCCTTTCGATAGGCACATGCGCCCTATGCGCCGCCACATGCATACAAACAGCTACAACGCACGTGCTACGTGAATAGCCACCGAGGCATTGAGATGGAACGTCAGAGAATCATTTTGCCTACAGACACAACGCCGGATGCAAAACATGGCTACAGCACACTGCCCAACAGCCACATTCGACGACAACCTTCGAACAATCAGCACAAGGTCATGCTTGCTGGACAGTTTGATGCGGGCCTTCGACACACAGCCCCAAACCACCAACGCATAACTCCACAAGTGCCAACATGACTTGGAGAACAGCTGCAAAACAACACTGGGCGTACCATCACATAATATAGCCTTCAGCTATATCCATCCTAAGATAAAG
>NW_013574636.1:0-2115 GCF_000499745.2 Eimeria mitis | reverse complement strand
ATTGTTTGCATGTACTGGAACACAAGCCAAAAAAAAGCAGAAGCTACAGCACAGTGCACCGTTAAGTGTGCAAGCACCACCCAATAAACGCAGTTCCTAAACATTCGCTTTTCACTGAGCGCATACGTATTCTTACACTCAAACGAACATGTCACCAGTGTGCAGGATACCTGCAAGATACATGCATCGTTTAGTGGCGTTGCTGCATTTGAAAAGCACCGCCACATGCCCTTTACCTTTGAAAGCTATCCTATTATTGTCGCAAGCTGCGGGACTGCGGGACAAAGACCCTTTGCCTCAACTCTCTTTGGACGCAAGGATAAACAGGAATCACCAACAACGACAACTCCTCCTATCAATCGTGAAGGCATTTAGCAGCTGACCCTCCAGCACACAGAGGAGTCGATCGTTACCTGCCGTCCGAGGTCAAAAGTTTGCCTTGAGAACAACTAGCGTGCTACACGGGTGTGCATAGAATGCATCCTCCGCAAGGGGTATTTCGGGAATTGTGGCAGTGGAATACCAGCAGACGGTGAATCTATGAAACGCTTCAAAAGGCATCACATATCACCCTTCTGCTCTTCGACTGATGCGGACCCCTACCCAGAAATCATGGTTTCACCACTTCGGAACCTTGCACAAACCTACTCAACCGCCCTTGCCGCTGCATCAAGCACTACATAGCCAAGCACCACAGGCATTGCTCATCTAACTAGAAAAGCACCACAATCGCTAGCGACCCTGTTGCCATGACGCTATTCACAGATGCTGCTCCACACCAGGAACACAGATTTTGCTTTGAGTCTATGGTACGTGTCACATGACTACGGACATTTCTTGTAAAGGTACCATCCTAGAACTGCCCTTGTAAGGAAATAAACCCTCCACAGAGAAACAGAACTTTCAAAGGTTGAACAAAGGTATCATCTTGACGATCAACACCGCCGGAAAAACGGACAAACTCCCTTGCGAAGTTTGGCTAGCGCTTCAGGTATACTGGCCTGAATGCGCACTTTTCGTCGCCTCCTACACTGGCNTTGCGAAGTTTGGCTAGCGCTTCAGGTATACTGGCCTGAATGCGCACTTTTCGTCGCCTCCTACACTGGCGTAATTAATATGTTCTTCAACAATGCACCCTGGCCTTCACCAAGAGCATTTCTAATTCGCGTTGCCGGCACAACCACCAGCAATAGCCGGACGGATGCAAGCAATTTTTCATGAACTACATGCACCGCTTCGCAAGCGAGTGTGCACGAGTCTTTCCATAACATTCACGCTGCGGCGCACTTCCTGCAAAAGGAGACCAGCAACATTCTCCCTGCCTTGGTGCGTTGCACTCCCGATTAAGAACATGTTCTACTGCCATGCATTCCACCGCTGAAATGGACTCCAGACCACCCCGACAAACTAGCCACGGAACCCACCGCCTGCAAAACCGCTCTTCACGAGACCAGCATGTCTCACACTGCACCGACGCGCCGTCGAACAACATCAAGCACTAGCAGAGACACAGAAAAATACAGCGTTGGCGAAGAAGAGCGAATGGCCGTTGCAACCGAGACTCACCCGCCGTCTGCCACGCAGCGAGCCAAGGAACTAGGCACACGCAATGCAAGCGAACATGAGCTCCAATTCTTGCCAGTCCTACACAAAGCCTAATGTGCGCTAGAACAGTTTTTCGCGCAGCGTTGTCACCTCACCTCAAACACCCTCACGAACAGCTGTACGATTCTGGTCTCGCCCTGGTCCACGCCAAAGCTTCGACACTCTGATCGAACTGCCAGCTCGTTTACGACGACGTTTATTCAAAAGTGCCATTCCCCCAGCAGTGGGCTCTCAACTTGCTTTCTGAGAATAACGGTCTTCCAGCAAGCGATACGCACATTGAAGTGTAATGCCTAGCAGACAGAAGTGCAATGTCGCATTGAGAACAGCCACAAACAGTGCTAAATCATGCGGAAACTTTGGCTAGGCTGCATTTAAGCATAGGAACTAAGGAAAGATCAATATTTTAATTCTCATGCGCTTGGGATCCTTTAGAGAACTACGGTTGACTTGGGGCTCCAGAAGCGCAATTGCTAGCCCAGATGAGAACATCGCGCCTGCACCTAGTAC
>NW_013574635.1:1091-2869 GCF_000499745.2 Eimeria mitis | reverse complement strand
ATATATATATATATATATATATATATATATATATATATATATATATATATATATATATATATATTTCTAGGGGCCCTCTGAGGCCCCTAACGATGTCGGGGCCCCTCGGACCCAGAGAGTGTCCCAAAGACCCCCATAAGAGGGATTCCTCTTTGTCTCGGTGGTGGTCTTCAACGCTGTGGCCACGCAGCAGACTGCTGCTGCTGCTGCAGCTGCTGAAGTTGCTGCTGTGGCTGCAGCTGCTGCGGCTGCTGTAACTGATGCAGCTGCTGCAGCAGCTGCGCAGTGGGGACGGCCACCGAAGGTTGCTGGCCTGTCATCTGGAGTTGTTGCTGCTGCCTCTGCAGAAGAAGCTGTTGCTGCAGAAGCTGCTGCTGCAGTTGTTGCGGCTGCTGCTGAAGCAGTAACTGAGGATGCTGCTGCTGGAACATCTGAAGGGGCGGTAATGAAGGCCCTGTGCTCGACGAAGCAGCAGCAGCAGCAGCATTCTGCTGAACTTGCTGTTGCTGTTGCAGTTTTGCGGCATCCATGACTTGTTGCTGCTGCAGTTGCTGATGCTGCAGTTGCTGCTGCAGCACATTCAACTGTCTATTCTGACGCAGCAGCTGCTGCTGCTGCTGAGCAAGGCCTGACATTGGACCTGATATGGGGCCTTGAAGGGCCCCAAGGGATGGTCCCTGTAGAGAGGGCCCCGTCATGGGGCGTCGGAGCCGCTGCTGCTGCAGCTGTTGCTGTTGCAGTTGCTGCTGTTGAAGTTGTTGCTGCTGCAGCTGTTGCTGTTGCAGCAGGTGAGCGTTTGCGACCCCCTGTTGCTGCTGCAGCAACAGCTGCTGCTGCATCTGGTGCTGCAGTTGCTGTTTCTGCTGCGGTGTGCTCAACAGCAAATCATANGCAACAGCTGCTGCTGCATCTGGTGCTGCAGTTGCTGTTTCTGCTGCGGTGTGCTCAACAGCAAATCATAGAGAGCATCGAAATGTGCAGGAAGATTCCTTGCGGGTGCCCCCGAGGTCCCTGGCGCTGCCGCCGCTGCAGCTGTTCTCTCCCCCTGTTGCACTGTTGAATCCGACTGAGCAGCTGCAGCAGTCTCTTCGGATTGTTTTACTGCAGCAGCAGACGATACAGCTGCAGCAGCCGGTGCTGCTGCTTGAGCGCCCTCTGTCTCTGCTGCATCTGTCTTCAGGCGCTTTAGGGGGGGGCCCCGCGAGGCTGGGGATGCAACGGACCCCTCGTCGGCTGCAGCCCTTTGGGTTGCGCCCCCCAATGTCGTTCCCGCTGTTGCTGCTGCTTTTGCTGCTGCCTGCAAGAGCCGCAGCCGCATCTGTTGCTGCTCCTGAGCAAACACTGCAGCGCCAACGGGGTTGGTACTGCTAGTGACTCGGGCGTTCCCACAAAGAGCGAGGAGGACATCCGTACAGAGGGTTGAAGGCGCAGCAAGGGAGCGGTTCGCTGCACCGGCAGGGGCCCCCAATGCACCCCCTGCAGCTGCCGATGGGCCCCCTGGTGCGGGGACCCTAGACAGGGTCCTAGCAGAGAGTACGTGGGCCTCTCCAACGCCTAGCAAGAGAGACTGGTCGAATCTTAGACGAGAATTAAACTCCGAAAAGTCAGGTGTATCGATGCCTGTACACAGAAAGCAATGCAAAAAGAAACTCCCCTAACACTTCTGTACTCATACACCCAAAATCCCAAAGCGTGAAATCTGGCTCAAACCCTAAATCGCAAACCCTAAGTATCAAACCCTCAACCCCAACAACCTCTAAACCCCAAGAAACCCGCCC
>NW_013574635.1:0-1058 GCF_000499745.2 Eimeria mitis | reverse complement strand
TCGGCGGCTCTTTCTGTTTGAGCCGTCGTACTGTCAGTCGCAGCTGAGGGCAGTCTGCTTCTAGCCGCTGCAGTGCCTCGGCCCCAAGGAAATCCGAAATGCTGCAGCACGGCACAAAGCATTGTGATCACAAACCCTTATTTATACAAAATCCTAATAATAATAATAATGATAATAATAATTCCTTGATTTGAGAAAAAGTTTGGCCTTTAGCTGGATGTCCTACCTCGCGTTGTAAGAGAGGTTTCGCGCCTGGTGCCGCCTCATAGGGCGGGAGCCTGGGTGGGGGGGCAGGGGGTATTCTACGACGTTAAAACCCTTTGAAAAAGCAGCTCCGAGGGGCCCCTCTGTCGCTGCGTCTCCTGGTGCAGCACGCTCTGCTGCCTCTGCCTCAAGCGCCGCATCCGGCAGTATGAAGGAGAACCAGAAGAAGGGGTCGGTCAAGGGGTTGCTGCTGACCACCTCTGAACACAACAAGACACAGAAAGCTCTTAGTTATATACTTTACACTTCGTCTGTACACCTCACAAGAGCACATCCTCAACTGTGCAACACGAACACCGAAACCCCAAACAGAAAAACAAACGGGGCGTCTTCTTCCCGATAGATACAAAGAGTGGAGGATTGATTCAAAATTTAAAAAGAATTAAAAAAATAAACTGATATAGGAGTGAAAAAATAATACAGAAGAAGTGATTTAAGACTGAAGAAAGACTGAGAAGAGTTAAGACTTGGGCGGGATTCAGAAGATGAACTGCTTTGCAACTAAACAGTGGTAAAGAATTTATCTAGATCTTAGCCAGGGTACTAGGAAAAATACCTGAATTAGGACATGAGGATCACTAATAAGCAGAAGAAGTAACATGACATGACACTGAATAAGGATTAAGTGGATGAATTAACTCAAGGAATACAAAGAATCCACATAAGAATGTTTAATACGAGCAATTTTGAGTGTATAAGATTATATTAGACGGACGGTGAGCAGCAGCATCCTCAGCAGGTTGACTTTGCTTCACTTGCGGTGCTGCGCCTGAGTCGATGCTCTGCGGCTGCAG
>NW_013574634.1:1475-1854 GCF_000499745.2 Eimeria mitis | reverse complement strand
TGCTGCTGCTGCTGCTGCTGCTGCTGCTGCTGCTGCTGGTGAGGGGGGGGAGGGAAGGGGGGTGCTGCTGCGGCGGCAGCAAAGCTGCAGCAGCAGATCTGTTGCTGCAAATGTGCTGCTGCAGCAACTGCATTGGTTGCTGGTGGTAGCAGCAGCAGCAGCAGCAGCAGCAGCAGCAGCAGCTGTAAGTAGTGCAGCAGCTGCTGCAGTAGGAGATGCAGCAGGTGCTGCAGCAGTAACAGCAGCAGCAGCAGCTGCAGCAGCAGCAGCAGCAGCAGCAGCGTTTCTGTGTTGCTTCTCCGTCTGCACTTCTTTGATTGGTAGCAGCGGGAGGAGACACAGAAAGAAGAGACAGAAAATATAATATATAATTGTTTTA
>NW_013574634.1:0-1207 GCF_000499745.2 Eimeria mitis | reverse complement strand
AGGTTGGTAGCGAAATAGTTAGCTGTGTAGCTAGCCAGCCAGCTAGGTAGCTAGCTAGACAGCTAGCTAGCTAGCTAGACAGCTAGCTAGCTAGCTAGCTAGACAGCTAGCTAGAGAGACACACATAACTCTCGCGGCGGTTTGTCTGCAGGGTCTGTCTGGGGTGCAGCTACAAACCCTAAACCCTAAACCCTAAAACCCTAAACCCTAAACCCTAATTCAAACTCTAATTGTTACAATTGATCTCGTAGGTTTTCGTTCCTCTGCTGCAGCAAAAGCAGCAACAACTGCAGCAGCAGCAGCAGCAGCAGCAACGCGCAGGCAGCAAGAGGGGGGCCCCCCAGGGGGGCCCCCCCTGCATGCAGCCCCACACGGGTAGAGAGAAGACAAAGAAAAGAATAAATGAATTGTTTACATTTACTTTTTTATTTAAATATTAAAATAAAAAGCAGCAGCAGATTGAATTGAGCAGCAGCAGCAGCAGCAGCAGCTGCTGCAGTTGCAGCACAACGGCAGCTGCAGCACCGCTGCAGCAGCAACAGCAGCAACAGCAGCAACAGCAGCAACAGCAGCAGACACAGCAGCAACAGCAGCAACAGAATATCATTAGCTTCCAGCAGGTCTTCAGTAAATCAACGGAAGCAGCTGCTGCTGCTGCTGCACCCGCAGCAGCAGCAGCAGCAGCAGCAGCAGTTGGAGCAGCAGCAGCAGCAACAGCAGCAACAGCAGCAAGAGCCACACCAGCGCAATTTATAGCGCCAGCACAGACATTATATCAGCAGAAGCAGCAGCAGCAGCAGCAGCAGCAGCAACAGCAGCAGCAGCAGGCGCAGCAGCAGCAGCCATCACACGTGCAGAAACAGCAGCAACAGCAGCAGCAGCTGCTGCAGCAGCCGAGCCCCTCCAGCTGTTGCAGCAGCAGCAGCTACAGCTGCAGCTACAGGAGCGTTGTTTCAAGCAGCAAGAGAATCAAGAGCAGCAGCAGCACCAGCAGCAACAGCAGCAGCAGCAGCAGCAGCAGCAGCACCAGCAGCAACAGCAGCAGCAGCAGCAGCAGCAGCAGCAGCAGCAAAGTCCCCTACAAAGAAAATGAGAAGACAAGTGCCTACAACGTCAGCGGATGAGGATGTGCAGGTGCGTTGCTGCTGCTGCTGCTGCTGCTGCTGCTGCTGCTGCTGCTGCTGCTGCTGCTGCTGCTGCTGCTGCT
>NW_013574633.1:354-2871 GCF_000499745.2 Eimeria mitis | reverse complement strand
CGCACTCGCTGCGGGATGTGCAAACAAGGAGCATCCGCCAGCCGGAATCAGATGCACGCGTAGCTCAGGAGAAGGCCAGTGAACCAATTACGTCATGTGCGGCACTATTCGCTGTTCGGCGATTTCACAAGCATTTCGTAAGTCGCCGTCTGGTACCTCTGCAGATTGACCTGAGTCCTGTACAGGTGAAACCACTCACCTGCAGCTCGTCGTGGCTTTACACAGACCACCCATCGGTGACCAGTATCAGCATTAGCGATGAAGACCAAGCATGCAACACGGCCATGCCGTGCAAATCTCGCCAACGCGGAAATACTGGCTCCCTGATGATCCCGTGCTTGTGGAAACATCGGGAACCCTTCATATTGTCTCCACAAAACTCCAGCATGTGCTCAACATACCTTCCACCTGCAGCTCTTGAGCTGTTGGTCGCTGAGAAGGACGGAAATTGCCAACTCCAGGCCAAAGCAAACCAGCAAGCGGCGACAATGCCCGAGGGCCTCGATACGCACGCACGTTGGGCTCACGTCGACATGCGACATAGGACGTAGCCTTCTCACATCACTGAGCCTCCCACTGGAGGGAAACAACGCACTTCCTGGAGCAGTAAAGGTTGATCTGGGCACGCAGCCGCACTATGTTTTGCTGCACTTCTCCAGTACAGTCAGCAAATGAAACCACAATCATCAACGCGTCTATCAGGACACACAGGGGCACCCGCAGTAAACAAACCGCAAACTCACTCCACAACCTCATGGCCAGCAGCGGCCTACTGCGCATGGAGTTATGCGCAAGCCGAACCACCACCACGCACCTATCCTACGTTCAACCGTGCACCTTCCGTAATGTGTGTGTGTGTGTGTGTGTGTGTGTGTGTGTGTGTGTGTGTGTGTGTGTGTGTGTGTGTGTGTGTGTGTGTGTGTTTTATAGGCGCGTACGGTGAGCGCATGCCACAGGATTCACAACTTGCCGGCGGATCGAGCGAAGCGCAGACCCTGAAATGCACCCCAGCATCAACGCCGGCCCTCCAGCAATGTCTAAATCGATTCATCGGTTGGGTACCCAGCACTTACAACCAACCTATGCCGCTCACTGTGCCCACACCACCTCCTCCACAGTACACCCTAGACCGGTACGCTCCGTGCGCACCAAACAATATCCTTGCGACGTGAAGAGAGCCATGCTGCCTTATACCCGCGCGCGTGCCAACTACCTCCGAGAAGAGGATGCTTCATCTGTGGCGGTTAAGGTGCCTTGCCCACGTAGCTTCCTTATGGGCCTATGCATAAATCCAATGCAGCAGTCCATATTATACCAAGCGATCGCGCCCTCACTTTTTCCTGCGTTACGTCTAGACGAATCTTTGAGGAACGTCGCTCTTTTCTCGTGAATGTGCGCAAGCATTAACAACCACGATACGTACTCGTGAAGTAGATATTCTTCCTGAACAGCTTGTTCAGATAGAACCCTATATGCTTGCGCCTGGATACTGCCGAGTTGTACATGCGACACCACACTATGGAATTATATCCGGGGGTTACAGATGCATTCCCCGCCCTAAAGAATAAACTCAGCGAAGCATGCTCCGCAAGCGGATTATATATGCAACAATCAACGGTGTCTACAAATCCAGAAAAGCCCAAACTCCCCAATGTGCACCTGCATGCAGCTGCGTTTTTGGACTGCACTTCGCATTGATGCTTAACCCTCATCCAGCCAACATACACCAAATGTACGTCCACACGGGGATATACAAGGCCAACAACAACAAACATATTACTTAACATGACTGACCGCAGCGACGTGCAAACGCACCCCTACACGCATACGTTCCATCTGCCGCAATCGCTCGACAATACACGGACGGCCAGGCGAAACAACGTAGAGCAGGATCTCCACGCCGCACCTGCGGGCGCAAGGCGAAATGCAGTCACAAACGCCAACACTCCATTCGCATACGCTGTCGCATTCAAAACACGACCAAATACCATGAGTCTAACGGCCTGCCGTCACAGCATGGCACTGTGCCTCCGCCCAAACAGTCCCCAACGCCAACACCCGGACNCAAACAGTCCCCAACGCCAACACCCGGACCCCTCCGAACGGATAGGTAAGCTGGCACGGAGCACATCCACACACGCGCCACAAGTGTGTGGCAGCACGTTCGTTATTCTGTGCGCCCGTACTTGCCCGCATAGCAGCAGAGGCGCAGAAAGTCTGCGTTCATGAGTTGCCTCTTCCAGAAAGCACAGATGCCGTGACACCTCCGCAAAAAAGACGATCTTCCACGTCGCTGCCGTTTCTTCAGCAAACCCATAAGACGCCAACACACACATATAGGAAGCCTAGATAAGTCTACGACGCTTAAACCATGCGCGTGGACTTATGCGCCAGCCGAGATCGGGGGGCGCACCTGTCCTAAGTTCCGGCAGTGCGCCTTCCGCAATTCTATGTGTGTGTGTGTGTGTGTGTGTGTGTGTGTGTGTGTGTGTGTGTGTGTGTGTGTGTGTGTGTGTG
>NW_013574633.1:0-327 GCF_000499745.2 Eimeria mitis | reverse complement strand
CGTGTGTGTGCCTATGTACACATGCGTGGTTTGCATTGCGAACACGGTGAGCACACGTCACAGGATCCACAATTCCCCTCCATCGAAGCGCAGACCCAGACACGCACCTCTGAAGGAACGCCTGCCATCCAGCAATGTCTGAAGCAATTCCCCGGTTGGTTGCCCAGGACTTGCAACCAGCATACACAACTCACTCAGCACACAGGCCATTATCTACGAGCCTCCGCACGTACCAAACGCACCACTGTGTATATGAGCCACTGTGTATAGTACGTGTTGTGGAGGCATGCATAGTAGTTCTCCAGAACGTGGAAAACGCGTCTGCTA
>NW_013574632.1:2392-2872 GCF_000499745.2 Eimeria mitis | reverse complement strand
TATATATATATATATATATATATATATATATATATATATATATATATATATATATATATATATGTTTTAGAACACTTTCAACTCATACATGTTTCATATACTGGTGTGGTTCTTCTGCTTCCCTTTTTCTTACATAATGTTTCTGTGTTTTTGTTTGGTTGGTGTTTGTGTTGCATGGGGTGTATCTGCTGCTTGGGGTGTATGATATGCTGTTTGGGATGTATATGCAGTTTGGGGTGTATACGCAGTTTGGAGTGTATATGCAGCTTGTTGTGTATGCATGGTTTGGGGTGTATACGCAGTTTGGGGTGTATATGCAGCTTGTAGTGTATACACGGTTTGTGGTGTATACGCAGTTTGGGGTGTATATGCAGCTTGTAGTGTATGCATATTTGGGGTGTATACGCAGCTGGACATACGCTCGTATGCAGCCAAACGAGTGGATCCTGGCTCCGACTTCATGTTTATATTTTGCGGTGC
>NW_013574632.1:1808-2336 GCF_000499745.2 Eimeria mitis | reverse complement strand
GGGGGGGGGGGGGGGGCCCCAAGAAAAAATTGATGAGGTTTACCACCCCACCCTTCGGCTTGAAACATATGAAGATGTCAGGAATGTCGTCGAGGGGATTCTGCAGCTCGGAACACATAAAGTTGATAATCCATGGCTTAAAGCTTATGTATGCATATGCATGCTGATGCTGCTGATGCTGCTGCTGCTGCTGTTGCTGTTGATGGTGATGATGGTGATGGTGATGCTGCTGCTGCTGTTGATGGTGATGGTGATGGTGATGGTGGTGATGGTGATGGTGATGGTGCTGATGCTGATGATGCTGGTGCTGCTGGTGTTGATGCTGTGGTTGCTGCTGCTGTTGGTGTTTTGTTGCTGCTGTTGCTGCTGCTGCTGCTGCTGTTGCTGCTGCTGCTGTTGTTGTGGCCTATAGAGTGTGTTATATTGTGCTGCAGTACTTGCTGCACTGAGCTCTTATGCACTTCTCCATTTCCTTTTTTTTTTATTTTTTTTATTTTTTTTATTTTTTTGTATATTACTATATTATCC
>NW_013574632.1:874-1615 GCF_000499745.2 Eimeria mitis | reverse complement strand
CTGCTGCAGCTGCTGCGGCGGGAGGCTGGGTGGTGTTGTTTGGGTCGACTGCATGCAGACTACTCAAACTGTCGCGCTTACTTTCTACAGAACGCAGGATATAAAATCCTTATAGAGCCAGTGATAGATAAGAAGAACGGTAGATGGTGTTTAACTATAGGGAGCTGTATACAGATAGCCAATGCATGCACAATGAGTTTACGTGTATATGCAGGAAAAACAAAAAAAAACTGGGGGGGGAGAGCTCTATCTTGTTTCACAGCAAAAGTATCAAGAGATAATAAAACTTCTTCTCTTACTGAATCTCAGTTTATAGATATTTTACCTGGGTGTAGAAAATCTATACCTTTGTCTTGGTTTAGTATGGGGGCCCTACCCTCTATTGCTGCTCTCCTACATACTGAGGGGGGCCCCCCTAACCATATACAACCAGGAGAACCTGAAATACCACCAGTACCCTTCTATGCTCTCTATAAACTCACCAACAAAACTGGATGTAAGATTTATATATATATATATATATATATATATACACATGTATTATATATGTTATATGTTGTCTTTGTCTTTGTCTTCACTTGTCTTTGTCTTTGCCTTTGTCTGTCTTTGTCTTTGTCTTTGTCTCCTTTTTTTGTGTAATTCCCTCGTTTGTCTTTGTGTTTGTTTTTTTGTTTTTTTGTTTTTTCGTGTGTCTGTGTCTCCTTGCTCCCCTCTAACACATCCTTTTTCTCTGCACTATAT
>NW_013574632.1:0-857 GCF_000499745.2 Eimeria mitis | reverse complement strand
ATATATATATATATATATATATATATATATATATATATATATATATATATATATATATAAACTGAAAACTATATATATATATATATAATCCATCCAAATATAAATAAACATAAATAAATAAGTAAACAAATAAGAATAAATAAACAAATAAACAAATAAATATATAAATACAGATATAAACACAAATATAAATATATAAACAAATAAATATAAATATATAAATATGTGTGTGTGTGTGTGTTGCTAGATACCCAGCCCCGCCGCCTCGACATCCCCCCCTTTACTTTGCGTTTACGAAGTTCTTTGATGCTGTATGGCTGCGTAGACACCACAGATATACCAACATGTGAGGCGAGCAGAATAGCACAAAGATATGTTATTAAACTCGAGCCAATGCTAAATATAAAAAATACACTTCCTTTTCCTATTACTGTTTCTGTATATCTACGAAATACACTCGATAAAAGAAATTTATCAGAGCAGCAGCAGCAGCAGCAGCAGCAGCAGCAGCAGCAGCAACAGCAGCAGCAACAGCAGCAGCAGAGTCAAAATAACGCCGCCGCTGCTGCTGCTGCTGCTGCTGCTGCAGCAGCAGCAGCAGCAGGAACACAAGATACCTTTGCTGCAGCAGCAGACTATACAGGCAAACGCATGCACTATGCTTTTAACAACCCTCAAGCCGAGCTGCTGGCGGAGCTAGAATACAGAAAAAAACAAAAAGAAGAAGAAATACAACAAAAAATGAAAGGGACGGCAGCTAAACTCGTCGAGGATAACTTCGTAGAGGCCACCATACCCTCACACCAGAGCTGGGTTAGTTTATATAAAAAAAAAAAAAAAATATATATATATATATA
>NW_013574631.1:16351-16817 GCF_000499745.2 Eimeria mitis | reverse complement strand
TCATGTATTGTTCTTGTGTATAATATAATATATTATCCTTATGTTTGTGTTTTTATAGTTGATATAATTTATGTATTTATACTTTTTATCGTTTATCATTGCTTATTCTCTGATTTTATTCGTATATATCTCTCTATTAATTCTCTAGTTTCTCCTTATAAGTTAATTCCTTTTGAGTACGAAAGCGATCAACCAGCAGAAAGAACCCTGGAGCAAGGTGATGAGGCTGGGTTAAGAGAGGCATAGAAAGAAAGCTAGAGTAGATAAAATAGTAAACTACAATAAATAAAATAAAAGTTTTTTTAAAGTAAAATAAAAGTTTTATAAAAGTATACTATGATCCTATCTCTACTACACAGATTTCCCCTGAGCACAAAGGCAAAAGGAAAGGCCAGGAAGCTGAACTGGAAATGAATCTGTATGCCATGGGTTGCAGCAAGCGTTGCTGCAACTTTTGCTGCAAGTG
>NW_013574631.1:15950-16287 GCF_000499745.2 Eimeria mitis | reverse complement strand
CACCGAAACAGAAACGCATGAAACATCTAGAAGCTTCATACAGAGAATCCTACATTTCCCCGCCCCTTACGCTTCCCCGCGCAGCGCACACCCTCGTATGCCTGGGTGTTTCACTAGGGATGGGTGGACGGAGAGGCCCGAAAGAAATATAGAAAGAAAGAAAGAAAGAAAGAAAGAAAGAAAGAAAGAAAGAAAGAAAGAAAGAAAGAAAGAAAGAAAGAAAGGGGCCGAGAACCCGAACAAAAAGGCCAAAAGATATATGACAAGGCAAAGGGTATACTGCCCCTTCTGAAGATCGTATGCCGCTGCTGCAACCCCGCGCCGCTGCCTGATCCTG
>NW_013574631.1:15237-15850 GCF_000499745.2 Eimeria mitis | reverse complement strand
GTACTTTAAGGCGGGGATGCTGCCGTGTAAAGAGAATGTAATAAAATGTAGCTAACGAGCAGCATCAGAGTATGCGTGAGGCGGAGTATCTGGATCGCCCCAAGAGGAGGCACAGCCCCAAAGTATAAAAAGTTGAACGTGTTTTCGGCTGCTGCCCCGAGCTAACCAGAAGTAGAATGATTGCCCTATGTTTTACTAGTATGCAAGTTTGTGAATGCTTAGGCTTAGCAATTTATATTAATGATGAAGGCGAGAAGGGAAGTGTGTTTCTTAGAAAAACTAGGGGAAGTTTAGCCGCGAAGTTAGCGTATAAAAAATATGATAGCATGGGATGGAAACAGAATAGCAGTTTGCCGAAGAGCTGTGCACGGCACAAACTTGAGTCGCGATGTTCATGCTGCTGAGTCAAAGGTGGCGTGTAGACGCTCCTGAGAAACTGCAGATACCGGTTTCCGGTCTCCAGGTTCTTTAACGTGATATTATGGTTTCCATTTGCCTGTGCTAGTCGATACACCTGTGTCAACGACCTCAATTCCCTCCCTATGCTCCTTCGCCTGATGGCGTTGCTGTCATCTTGTGGAGAGCATTTCAGGGAACTTGGAGCCTAGGCTTG
>NW_013574631.1:14241-15171 GCF_000499745.2 Eimeria mitis | reverse complement strand
CAAGGCCCGGTTAGTACTGCGGTGGGGGACTCCGCGGGAATCCCTTTGGGTGATGACGGCCTTTTTCATACCATTCATAAGCAATGTGTTCATTGCTCATGCACACATTTTGCATTGTCCACGTACTCATGCACAAACCTGCAGGTCAACGCAGCCGCTTACATTCTAAAGGGCCCTAACCATTACCTGACGAAAACGGGGTCACCCGGGTAAACGTTAACTACCAAACGCTGCTTCTTTGAGCATCGTGTCTGGTGTCCATGTCGCTCCTTCATGCATTCCAGTGCTGCTGCAAGCTGCGTATGGAGGACGAATGCTGCGAGCGCACCGATGTGGCTGCGAGCAACCCGATCCAACTTCTGGTTAGACGATGGCATTATGATGTAGACTAGGGAAACACGAAGTATACGGATCCAAGAAGCCATCGGTGTAAGAGTGTAACAGCCGTTACGACTGCGACGGAAACATAAGGTTAGAGTCGTCTTTGCAGAAAAGCGTCCCTTTTGGAGTGTGCGCAGTTGGAAATTCAACATGTGCCTACTGTACTACTCTTTGGTCTCTCGCCAGTGCCGCATAGATGTCCACTGTAGTTGGGAACTGCTTTTGTTGAGCAGTAGTTGGAGGAGAAACAGCTGAAGTGGCCGGAGTGCAATGCAACTACGTACAAACTTGACGAATCTGCCGCAAACTTTGCTATAAACGAGCTGCGTGGAAGGTTCGCCTTCATTAAGCATATTCGTTTGCTGAGAGAGATGGGGTTCCGACTGTATATGGCAAATAGTGCAGGAAAAATAGATACCTCGTGTCTTGGATAGAGTTGCAAAACGAGGGAATGCCACGCAATCGTAAAGTGATCGGACGTTCTCGCGACTTTCCTTTGCAAGCACTCCACTGACACTTCGGAGTCAAGGGCTGTGTTGCGATCAAGGG
>NW_013574631.1:10809-14205 GCF_000499745.2 Eimeria mitis | reverse complement strand
CATGCACCACACTAGTTGCACGCTGACCCGCTAGGCGACCTCGATTCGACCGACTGCCATGCACAGGCTGCCGACGCCGTCAACACAGTATCCGCCCTAGACAACGAAAGTCAAACTGCTGAATGTAAGAAGTAGATAAAANCGACGCCGTCAACACAGTATCCGCCCTAGACAACGAAAGTCAAACTGCTGAATGTAAGAAGTAGATAAAAATGCAAGGTAGCTTTTGGTTCCCCTTGCGCTGTTTGTCACCCCCCGAAGCACAAACGTTGGTAGAGCACGTCTGCATAGCCTCTTACTAAAGACAATGAAACACACCAGCCAAGGACAGCAAGAATTCTGAAAAAGTCACCTTTGGTCATTCTTCAAGTGGAAGCATGAGGGAGCAATCGACAGGCAAGTGAGGAATATATATTTCTCGGAGCATCGCTCTGCTTCAGCAATGAGTAAGCCGCCTATGCGACATATGCACTGGGTGATGACGGCCTTTTTTACATTGTTCGTCTACGCATTGCTCATGCACACATTTTGCATTGTTCACGTACTCATGCACACACGTGCACGTCAACGCAGTGGCTCACATTTTAAAGGGCCGTAACAAGTACCTGGCGAGCGCCCCGGCTGCTCGCCTTCTTGTAAGCCGCGGAGACAGTGCAAATTGACGAAAACGGGGTCACCCGGGTAAACGTTAACTACCAAACGCTGCTTCTTGCAGCATCTTGTCTGGTGTTCAAGCCACTCGTTCATGCATTCCAGTGCTGCTGCAAGCTGCGTATGCTGGAAGAATGCTGCAAGCGCACCGATGTGGCTGTGAGCAACCCGATCCAACTTCTGGTTAGACAATGGCACTAGGATGTAGACTAGGGAAACACGAAGGATACGGATCGAAGAAGGCATTGGTGTCAGAGTGTAACAGTCCTTAGTAGTGCGACGGGAACGTAAGGGAGCGTCTTTGCAGAAACGCGTCCCCTTTGGAATGTGCGCAGTTGGAAATTCAACATGTTCTTCCTGTACTACTCATCGGTCCCTCGCCAGCGCCGCATAAAGGTCCACTGTAGTTGGGAACAGCTTTTGTTCAGCTGTAGTTGGAGGAGAAACAGCTGAAGTGGCCGGAGTGCAGTACAACTACGTACGAAGCTGACGAATCTGCCACAAACTCTGCTACAGACGAGCTGCGTGGAACGTTCGCTTTCATTAAGCATATTCGTTTGCTGAGATAGATGAGGTTCCGACTGTATTTGGCAAGTAGTGCGGGAAAAATAGATATCTCGTGTCTTGGATAGAGTTGCAAAACGAGGGAATGCCACGCAATCGTAAAGTGATCGGACGTTTTCGCGACTTTCCTCTGCAAGCACTCCACTGACACTTCGGAGTCAAGAGCTGTGTTGCGATCAAGGCTGGCGAGCAGCGGTACAACCCGGCAACATGCACCACACTAGTTGCACGCTGACCCGCTAGGCGACCTCGATTCGACCGACTGCCATGCACAGGCTGTCGACGCCGTCAACACAGTATCCGCCCTAGACAACGAAAGTCAAACTGCTGAATGTAANATGCACAGGCTGTCGACGCCGTCAACACAGTATCCGCCCTAGACAACGAAAGTCAAACTGCTGAATGTAACAAGTAGATAAAAATGCAAGGTAGCTTTTGGTTCCACTTGCGCTGTTTGTCACCCGCCGAAGCACAAACTTTGGTAGAGCACGCCTGCATAGCTTCTTACTCAAGACAATGAAACACATCAGAAAAGGACAGCAAGTCCTCCGGAAGAGCCACCTGTGGTCACTCTTCAAGTGGAAGCATGAGGGTGCAATCGACAGACAAGTGAGGAATATATATTTCGCTCTGCTTCCGCAAGGCGCAAGCCACCTATGCGACATATACACTGGAAACGAATCAGAAGATGCCGGAAAGACGTTGCCTCTCGACTATCACACTTGCAAGATCTTGAAGCTCCGGTCCGCTGCAGCCTGCTGCTCTCAACCGAGACTCGAAGGACTTCGCCGTGAGTAGAAGAGTGTCTTCTCCAGGCGGCACCGCGTCCGCAGACGAAGCAGGCATGGCACTCCGGAGTGCTGTCGTGTACGCAGCCGCACAAGCGCTCCCTGTCAAAGAGATCTCCTGTTCTGCTGCCCGAATTGCCCCATCCACAGACTGAAGAGTTCCGGGAAGGGAGAGAGAATCTGCGAATTGTCGCCCGAGGGCAGACAAACTTTGGTGCACTTTGCTCGCCTCTGTCACGCTGAACCGTAGCGCATCGATACCGATGACTGCGTCCCAGTCTGGAAGCTTCCCGGACCCTATCTCCCGGGCTTTTCGCACGGTCTCTGCTTTCGATTTCAGGACGTCTTTAAGCTCAGACAGCTTTTTCTCCCATGTGGTAGGGCCGCGTTGTAAGTTTGAACATATACCGCGACAATTGTTAAGCCGGCGTTTGAGATCCTCCACCTTCCTAGGGAACGCACTTGAGGAGCCAATAACTTTTTCAGCTTGCGCAATAAGAAGAGTTCCTTCTTCGAAAAGGTCTTGTGCTCTGGGTAAGAGCTTAGCGTCGAACTTGACTGTGTCTGCTACCACCTCGGCACCTAGTGTGTAGTCTTCAAGTTTTCCTATCATATCTTCCAATTGCTTCTCCGTATCCAACACTCTTTGATCAGATGGTTCTCTCTTTGGAGAAGGGGGGCGCTCTGGGGGGGGAGGGTCCCCTCCTGGTGGCGTAGGCTGGACTGCAGGTGGTGGAGATGGCTCCTCTGGTGGCGGTTGCTGCTCCTCTGGTGCCGGTTGCTGCTGCCCTTCCTCTGGGGGGGGCGGCGGGGGCTGCATATCCATCGGAAAGTTATATGCATCACCTTGCCAAGGCGGAAGTTGTGGGGGTTCAGGCCACTCTTCAGGACCAAGTCCGTCCGGAGGAGAAGGGGGAAATTCCTCGGGCGGACCCACTGGCTCGTCTTCTGGTGCAGTCAATGGCGCTGGTGGATATTCCGGTCCGACAGACACCCAAGGCGCTCCCAGTTGAAGACCAGACGGAGTCGTGACTGGTCCTTGTTCTGTCAATGGTCCATGTGGAGGCGCGAGGGGCGGTGCAGGGGCGGGTGTGCCCAATATATACGTTGCAGGTGGAGGAGGGTGGGGAGCATCAGATGGGGGAGCGGGGGTCGGTGGGGGCGAGGCGACTCCTGCAGGACCGCCAAGGAAAAGCTCAGACAGAGGTATGCGCTGTGGATCTGGCACGGGCCCCGGATGAGAAAGCTCTCCTTCACGCGTTTGGGGAGGGGTCACTGGAGGCGGCGGCGTGGGAGGAGCAGGGGGTGTCGAAAGCCATTCTTCCACTAAACCTGCAGGAAAGGCACAGGACGGAAATGGATGCGAACGCTGAGAAGATCCAGAATATCTGTC
>NW_013574631.1:7546-10768 GCF_000499745.2 Eimeria mitis | reverse complement strand
TAGAGGCGCCATACATGACGGCAGGAGTGTGCTTGGCTTACCGGGGGTGATAGGGCCTCGTCTTCTGTGATGTGGATCAGTAGACGTCGGCGGGAGAAGTTGTGGTACTGGAACGGTTGGCGGACGACCATATTTCGGGCGGGCGCCCCCTTGATAATCCAGAGGCGTAGCAGGTTGCGGTCCATCAGACGGGGGAGCTGGGGTCGGTGTGGGCGGCACGGTTGCCCCAGGTAGGGAAGGTGGATGTTCAGGTGGAGATCCAGGCTGTTGAATTGGCGCGGGCCCTTGATATGGGGGCGTTTCTTCATCTGGTCGAGGGGGGAGCACTGGAGGCGCCGGCGTAGCAGGGCCAGGCGGAGACGGTGCTGGAGATGCAGCGCGCGGCTCTGAGACTGATTCTGCAGGACGGGCACAAGAAGGCAATGGAGGAAAGCTCTCAAGAGATTTATAGTACTTACATTCAGAGACGTGAGGATATATTCATACGGATGCCGAAGTGATGCTCTATGTGAAGAAAACACTGCACCAACCTTGATCCGAGAGGCTAGCTATGAGAGAATCCCGGCGGATTTACCTGTGGGCGGTCCAGGGGGAGGTGCAGTTGAAGTAGACGAAGAAGGTGGAGGCGAAGGTGCTTGTGGAGCTTCAGAGGGAACGGCAGGGATTCCAGGCGCAGAAGGAGGGCGCAGCGCGGGTTCTTGAGGCCCGGGTGGAGAAGTGGAAGTGGTTGAAGACGTAGATGGCTCTACAGGGTCTTGGGATGGTGGGGGTGGCGGTGGCGAAGCCGTTTCAGAGGAAGTGACCTTCGAATCCTTGCTTTTCCGTTTCGAGCCCCAACCCCATGGGGACTTCTTTTTTCCCGTGGGATGAGTACCGCCTTCAGGCTCTCCGCCATCTGAAGACTTAGCCTTTTTTCCCTTCTTAGATTTCTTCTTGGATTTCTCACCATCAGGTACTTCCGGAGTTGTGGATGGGGGAGGGGCAGGAGTTTCAGACGGCTGCGTGGACTGCAATGCCACCTGCGGAGGGGATGGGGCTGATGGCTCCCCGGGAGTTTCAGGCTGAGGTTGCTGTGGGGGTCCCGGAGGAGGTGCAGGCGCATCAGTTGCTGTCTGAACTGGTTGCTCAGGCGGCTGAGTTTCCACATCACTGGGAGCAGACTCCGTACCACTTGGCGCCTGAAGATGTTGGATGAGGAGGGTAGGGAGTTTGCGTGGAGGAGTACCAAATTTGGGGCCTTCTTCAGACGGTACATCAGGTGGAACATCCACCCTTTCGCTGATAGAAGAACTTATGCTTCCAGTAGAGCTACTTCTGGGACCCAAGCCAGAATGTCCACTTCTTCCGCTGGAACTAGTGCGTGGAAGAGAACCATATCCGGGATGTGCCGTAGGTGTTGGAGCACGTGGAGTGCCGGAATCTTCTGTTGAGGGTGTGCTTGGAGGAGGGCCGGCGGTGGGATCTGGCTGAGGCGCTTGTGCCGGCGAGTCACCAGGCCCGTGGACGGAGGGTGTAGAAGGGTCTGGAGAAGAGCTAGGGGCCGGAGGTCTCCACTTGGGCTTAGGTAGTGTCGGAGGTGGAGGGCCCTTCGTAGGTGGTGGCGGAGGTGGAGGGGCAACAGGCAGCCCAACGGAGGATGTAGATGGACGTGGAGAGGGGGCAACTGCAGGATGGGGTGTAGGCTGAGGGGGATGCATAGGTGGAACAGCTGGCGCAGATGGTGGCGCAGGCCCAGGGGCATCAGGCCATCCAGTGGAGGATGTCGATGGACGTTGAGAAGGGGCAGTTGTGGGATAGGGCATTGGCTGAGGTGGCTGCGTAGGTGGAGCAGCTGGAGCAGATGTTGACGAAGGCGGAGGGACATCGAGCCGCCCAACGGCGGACGTCGATGGACGCTGAGAAGGGGCAGTTGTGGGATAGGGCGTAGGCTGAGGTGGCTGCGTAGGTGGAGCAGCTGGAACAGATTGTGGCGCAGGCCCAGGGGCATGAGGCCATCCAGTGGAGGATGTCGATGGACGTTGAGAAGGGGCACGTATGGGATAGGGCGTAGGCTGAGTTGGCTGCGTAGGTGGAGCAGCTGGAGCAGATGGTGGCGCAGGCCCAGGGGCATGAGGCCATCCAGTGGAGGATGTCGATGGACGTTGAGAAGGGGCAGTTGTGGGATAGGGCATTGGCTGAGGTGGCTGCGTAGGTGGAGCAGCTGGAGCAGATGTTGACGGAGGCGGAGGGACATCGATCCGCCCAACGGAGGATGTCGATGGACGTGGAGAAGGGGCAACTATGGGATAGGGCGTAGGCTGAGTTGGCTGCGTAGGTGGAGCAGCTGGAGCAGATGGTGGCGCAGGCCCAGGGGCATGAGGCCATCCAGTGGAGGATGTCGATGGACGTTGAGAAGGGGCAGTTGTGGGATAGGGCATTGGCTGAGGTGGCTGCGTAGGTGGAGCAGCTGGAGCAGATGTTGACGAAGGCGGAGGGACATCGAGCCGCCCAACGGCGGACGTCGATGGACGCTGAGAAGGGGCAGTTGTGGGATAGGGCGTAGGCTGAGTTGGCTGCGTAGGTGGAGCAGCTGGAGCAGATGGTGGCGCAGGCCCAGGGGCATGAGGCCATCCAGTGGAGGATGTCGATGGACGTTGAGAAGGGGCAGTTGTGGGATAGGGCATTGGCTGAGGTGGCTGCGTAGGTGGAGCAGCTGGAGCAGATGGTGGCGCAGGCCCAGGGGCATGAGGCCGTCCAGCGGAGGATGTCGATGGACGTTGAGAAGGGGCACCTATGGGATAGGGCGTAGGCTGAGGTGGGTGCATAGGTGGAACACCTCTCGTCGACGGTGGCACAGGTGCAGGGGCAGTTGTGGAATGCGTAGGCGGAGGCACTGCTTCAGGTGGAACATCGATCCGTCTTCCGAGGTGTGGAGGTGCCCCTGGAGGATGGCTAGGTGTAGAAACTGTCGTAGGTGGTTGCGGAGGTGGAGCTTGAGGCCATGGGCCAGGAGCAAGCATGCCTGGAGTGCTGCTAGGCATAGGACCTCTCGATGGTGGCGCATGTGGGGCACCAGGCCACTGGGCGGGGGATGGAGATGGGTATGGAGAAGGACTAGGGCTAGGTGCGGGTTGCGCCGGAGGCGGCGGAGGCTGTGGGGCTCTAGGAGGTGGAACATCAATCCGTCTTCCGCTGGTTGCAGGTGCACCTGGAAAATGAACTGGTTGACTTGTCACGGGTGGG
>NW_013574631.1:6693-7446 GCF_000499745.2 Eimeria mitis | reverse complement strand
CAGTTGTGGGATAGGGCGTAGGCTGAGTTGGCTGCGTAGGTGGAGCAGCTGGAGCAGATGGTGGCGCAGGTCCAGGGGCATGAGGCCGTCCAGCGGAGGATGTCGATGGACGTTGAGAAGGGGCACCTGTGGGATAGGGCGTAGGCTGAGGTGGCTGCATAGGTGGAACACCTCTCGTCGACGGTGGCACAGGTGCAGGGGCAGTTGTGGAATGCGTAGGCGGAGCCACTGGATCAGGTGGAACATCGATCCGTCTTCCGAGGTGTGGAGGTGCCCCTGGAGGATGGCTAGGTGTAGGAGCTGTCGTAGGTGGTTGCGGAGGTGGAGCTTGAGGCCGTTGGCCGGGAGCAGGCACGCCTGGAGTGCTGCTAGGTATAGGACCTCTCGATGGTGGCGCATGTGGGGCACCAGGCCACTGGGCGGGGGATGGAGATGGGTATGGAGAAGGACTAGGGCTAGGTGCGGGTTGCGCCGGAGGCGGCGGAGGCTGTGGGGCTCTAGGAGGTGGAGCATCAATCCGTCCTCCGCTGGTTGCAGGTGCACCTGGAAAATGAACTGGTTGACTTGTCACGGGTGGATGCACATATGGAGGATAAGGTTGTTGGCCATGAGGTTGTTGGCCGTGCGGCATGCCTGGAGTACCGCTAGGTGTGGGACGTGTCGCAGGGGGTCGCGCAAGTGGGGTGCCAGGCCGTTGGCTGGAGGGTGGATGCGGTGCTGGGGAAGGTCCACGCCTGGGATCTCCAGTAGATT
>NW_013574631.1:6208-6593 GCF_000499745.2 Eimeria mitis | reverse complement strand
CGTGCGGCATGCCTGGAGTACCGCTAGGTGTGGGACGTGTCGCAGGGGGTCGCGCAAGTGGGGTGCCAGGTCGTTGGCTGGAGGGTGGATGGGGTGCTGGGGAAGGTCCACGCCTGGGATCTCCAGTAGATGGTGGCGCAGCAGTTCGTTGGCTGTGACCTCTGCGTGGAGCAGCGCCAAATCTGGGTTCTGCGGGGGGTTGTGACGCAGGTACACCATCGGATCGTCGGCTGGATGCAGATGAGCGTGGAGCAGAGCCGGGTCTGTGATGTGGGCCACGCGGGTCCGCACCTGGATGAAAGCCCTCTCCAGCGGATGATGTAGATGCGCGCGGGTGAGGCGACGGTGAGGGAACGTGCGCAACGGACGCCCTTCTACGTAGACC
>NW_013574631.1:360-6108 GCF_000499745.2 Eimeria mitis | reverse complement strand
GAGCATATCAGTACGTCCTGCAGCACAATTGCCAGGGTTGATTGCCGAGAGAGAGAAAATAAGGTCCTTTCTGGGATCCATAACATGGTCGCCAGCTCAGGAAGCCGAAGCGTTGTTCTGTATGGCTAGGGCTTTTTCGCTTGGGCGGCGTATGCCACGTCAAGTCGCTGCAGCCCTGGTCACGGCAGAGCTAGTTAAACGTCCAAAAAAACCCACTTCAACCACCGCAACCCACGAACAGCAGCGGCTTGTGGAACAGATGGTGGAAAGCATGAAGATAGATATAGATAGCCTTGCATATACTCTCCTGAACACGCGCGGGATCCCTCCCCAAGAAGTGGATGCTGCGAGAGAGATGCTAGACGAGTCTGAACGTCTTCGCCTGCAGCTGCGCTCTGCGGGTCTGCATACCCTCTCGGAATCTCTGAGCAGCTCTTCTAGCGGCCTCAGAGATGCCCTGAGACGACGGACGGGCCGGAAGCCGAGCAGAAGCGCCAGCTTGCCGAGTATGCTATCGCGGATGGCGATTCGTGGACCGCCTCCGGCCCCAAAAGCCACGCAGGCACCACGCCATTCTACCCCTTCCGTCTCGTCCCTGGATCCTCAACAACCAAGGGGTGCAGAAGGCACTGCTTCTGCGGAGCAGTTGGGGGCGCGTCCCAAGACAACAACTGGCAGCAGCACACTTTGGTCCTCCTTACGCCGCCGGGGGCATGGAGCTGTGACGGAGGACAGCGCACGCCCAGATCCGACCTCTCCCGGACGGCGGTTGCCTGGAATACCTGAATCGGGCTCTCAGGTGCGACATATTAACGTTCAGGAAGTACTCAGTCTGACAGCTTCCATGAACAGATGGGCGACTAAGTGTAGGGATTCCTTGAAATCTCTCCATAGTGCCTCCGCCAGAGAAGCGTCTCTCGACGGTATTGCAGCACAAGGAATTGTGGTGTACCGTGAGGCCACTAGTGTAAGGATGGATCCTTCTGTCGACCGTGAATCTTCCCAATCATTTGCAGATGGGTTAAAACTCCTGAAATCTTTGCTAAATGAAGTTCACCGTGTACTTATTGACTCCTGGCTGGCCACAATTGCTAAGTCGCGCAGTGCGTTGACGACGGCTCGGTATAACCTACAGACGTCTGTAAAGGAGACTGTCCCGGGTAGCCCTCCCAGAGCTGGAGGGCCGTACATTGGCGATGTATGCGCGCTTAGAGCTAACGTGGACGCGGCAAAGCGGACTTCAGAGTCGCTCAGTCGTCTCCTTGGTGTACGTTCAAGCCATCAGCGACTTTCCGACGCGTTGCAAGGTCTTGACAGCGTCTTGGTAATTGCCGAAAAGGAGTTGCAATCGGCGATTAGTTCGGCTGCTCAGATGTGGAGAACGGCGCTGGAGGATGCTGAGGAGGGCAGACAAGTAAGCAGAGCTGTGCGCATATCATCAGATAAGTCAGGGACACTGGAATCAGCCCCTTCGAAAGCTGTACTTATTGAACATGCAAAGACTACAGCGCAAGTCCTCAACACCCTTGGTGGTGACTCCGTCGACCTTCAATTACTTAAAGACGTTTTGAAGAGGCAGGGTCATTGGGGCACTACTTCAAGTCGCAAAAGCTGGAGGGACTCTTTTCGTAGCTTCAGTTTGCGGCGTAGAGCATCATCAAGTACTTCATTGACCGCTCCAAGACCTCAAAGTGATAAGTGACTGCTTATATGACTCTCGTTTTATATTTTAGCGACCCCCCCGGGCCACTTCCATATCCCTCTCGGTGCGTAGCGCGCCTACACTCGGTGCCTGTTTGGCATCTTCTCTATAGCCACGGATGATCCAGAGAGCGTATTAGCACATTTTATATCTTTTATTTCATAATGTATATATATATACCTTCCCTATATCTGGGGCATCCCCGACATCTGCTTCTGAACAGCTTGTTTAGCCCAAAGTTTATGCCCACTTGTTCACCTCATATAGCAGAATGTCACGCCGTGTCTGCATCACATGCTTTCGCCGAAACTCTGGAAGAGCGGCGGAGTGCTCGTTTTTGTCAGATGCCAGCATGTTGAGCCTAACTCAAGGGTGACGGTCACGTGAGCAATTCAGCGGATGCGGGCGGCGTGGGGCACTGTCGTGGGGAGCATGTTGGGTCGGAAGGTCGACTTTATGGGAAGGGTTTTTTAGCAAAATGTTCCTGCACAGGCTTCTCTGCCAACTTGCGTGTTTTGTCTTAAACTTAAATGCAGCACGTCGTCTAGCAGGCCAAAGCTGGACAAGTTATGTAACCTGACAAATGTTTGCGTGCAACACAAATCCACACGTCTTTACGCTCTTAGACAGAACAACGCTGCACTGCCTTCGCGCACCAAGTAGCTAGAATGCAGTCCCTAGACTCTTAGACTCTTAGCTACCTTATCTTGCTGACACTGGCTCGTCAGACAGAGCGGCACTGCGTAGATTATAAATTGCTAAAGCGGTACGCATAGGTCGATTCCTATAGGTATGCTATGTTGCTTCTGCATTTTGGGGACAAATTAATCCTTATGAACTCCTTGGAGGAAGCATAACACCTCGTGGAGTGCCCGAAAAGAATTCTCAAACCGCGCGTCTGGTTGTTGTCATTTGCTGGCCTGCTAAACACTTCAAGAGCTTGAGCTGAAAACACTGTTGTACAGAGGTTATCTGGGAATGTTGGCGATGTTTTTTCCCGGCCAAATCAAGTTCTCCGTACCGGGTCGAAATACTAGTCAAGCTGGACAGGAGAATTGAGCCTTTGTTCCCCCGCATACCCCTTGTTCTCATGTTATAGCTGTTCAATCCGAGTGGGTACAATCGCCCTTGTTGTTTCGCTTTCTATTCAAGCATAAAGTATCTGTTTGAGGGTACCCGGTTCGCTGTTCTACCGTGTAGCGACGTCTATCAGAAGTAGGTATGCACGCAGTGTATGTTAGTTTGCGTAAGCCAAGGAAGTGTTTGACAGCTACATCCTGTGTTAGCGCATGTGCCCGAAGTGGGATTTAGGTGGACCTAGGTGTGGTGTTGTTTTGGGGCAGCTGCTGCACTGTAAGGAAGTGTCGCCGGCCGCAACCAAGGGGCGTTGCGAGCTGCAGGAGAGTCAAACGATCTACAGTGAGATTGTACGGAAGACGGCCTTTCATCCAGTCTTCAAGCGTCTTGCGGACACCCGGGTAAGGGCCTGGGGCGGGCGGTTTAGGAGGCGACCTGCCCTTTGGAGTTACAGTTTCTTGCTGTGACTCCGGTGGCACAGCAACGCCGCATGCATGGTGACCCAGGAGCCCCTTTCGATACTTACAGCAAAACCATCAACATTTGTGCGGATGCTGACTGCTGAAAGCCACGTGCTCGACAATTCTCGACGTTGTTGGATCTTGCACGTACCTGTTATATCGTGTTGCAACAAGCGTCCGGCTGCACAGAAACTGAACGTTTTTGCCACTTTATAAAAACAGCTCGACTACACGAATGAGACTCCTTGTCTGCTATTGACCGGCCAAGCGGCAAGCAACAGATCTGCGGTTCGAACGACGCTCCAGTGCAACTGTTCGTTGGGAATGGGTACATGAAAGTAAAATCATTCAGTTCGCAAGGATAGAACACCTCAGTTGTAGAAAAATTGCTCAGATTCCCAACCTATACGCTTCTGTTTCTGTATCTAATAGTAGAACTTTCATTATCCCACACGTAGTATTCACCTACCACTACCGCTGCAGCAGAACCCGTTCGCGCACTGCCGCCGGTATCGCCCGGGGACGTTTATCCAAACTTCCTCAAAGAAGGGATAAAAACCAAACGAAACGGCCCTGTTTAGTTTAAAAACAAATTGTAAAACAATTTCGGTTCAGTTTCTACTGGAAGTGCTGTACCGGTTCACGACGGAGCCACTGGAGCCCACCCCACCCCCGCACCGTCCCCAACCTGCTCCATTCTCAACTCCGTGAGCGACGGCGATAGAATCTGAAAGACAGGGACTGTTGCCCATGAAATCTGAATTTTTTTTAAATTGAACATATATCTCCCTACTACGTCACTGCAGGGGTGAATCATATCGTCCCATTTCTCCAGCTACGCCCTTCGTTTTCACCGGAGGTTGGTAGGAGGACGGAGGGGAAATTGCATTTTCTGCCGGCTCCACGACCATGCCAAGAGGCCCCACTGCACGTCGGTAGTTCTGAATGAATTAGAAATCATGCGGCTGTTGCTCCCTGTGGTAGCCTTGGTTGCCTCGGGTCTCCAGGCCGATGCCCTGGCCCCGGTTGAAGGGGATCCTCCTAATCTCCCTGTTTTCCCAACAGGAGACGCAGAAGGCCCTTCCTTTTACTCCCACTCTCCACATCCCGTCTCGCCTCATTCCAGGATTCACCACAGGCGATCGATATCGGCTCTTGTTCTAATCGTCCCAATAGTTGCTGTGGTGTTCCTAATCTACCAATGCATCTTGCACTTGAAGAGAAGGGATGACCTTTTCATAACTGTTCAAAGCAGGCGCCTGGCCGCTGGTGAACAAGACCCATGCAACCCACATGAAGGAGATGAAGGTGGTTCTGATCCGTCCAGCTCACCAGCTGGCGGTCCCTCTCACGCCAGGCAGCTCGGTGCATTACAGCTCACTCCCGCAGATACGGCTTGTTTGACTTCGGAAGAAGTCATGGCAATCGGAGATGCGGACAGAATTTTACGGAGTTCTATACGTAATATTCAAGGCCTTGAGTCGCAGGTAGGTACGCTGACTGCCACAGCGGCGAATTTGCGAAGCATGCTGGATGCGTCACCAGGAGAGGGAGGCCCTGAAGCAGAACGAAGGAGTGAACTGGAGAAAATGCTCCATGGAAACTCCCAACAAACAGAGGCACTAAGGAGGGAACTAAAAGACAAAAAACTTCACTGTAATGGGATGGCGTGGACGGAGGGGCAACAATCAAGGTCTCTTTTGCTCAGGGCGCGATTTTTTAGAAGTGGACGGCTTCTGACTGGGCGTGCAGCTGCTGCGTTGGTTGCGCGGGATGTTGTCCTTGGAGTACCTTCGAGTGATATATTTGACGAAGCGCTAAAGTTAGCTTTATCTACGCTGGTGCATCGCCTTCTGGCTGAGGGGAGCAACTGCCAGGGTCTCCTCTCAGGAGACACATTCCCTTCAGATGAAGACATACAACGCGCAAAAGCGGCTCATTCTGATTTACGAAATGTGGCTTCCCAGCTGCAAGTGGTAGATGCGATGTATGGGACAACGGGGCACCTGCAGCCAGTCCGTGAAAGCGCAAAATCACTGGGGGCGGCACTCGAAAGATTCGCGGAAGGTCCGGCTCAAAAACCACAAGCTCGGGTTAGCGTGACACCATATGGTCAGCCCATACCGTCTGGCGACCTGGGGCCACCGGGGCATCCACTCTGGACTCCTTATGGCTCACAATGGAGCCTCACAGATAGGAGTGGTTTGGGCGGCCGTCACCCGTCTGTGAGCTCTCTGCCGGGGAGCGCGCCCCTTTCTAGCTCTGCTTCGTTGCGCGGGCCCGCCATGGGTGGTTTTCATAGGAGGGGGGCAAGTGACCCCCGGTACGGCTCCCTCCCCCGAATGGGCCGTCATTCGAGCTTGGGAGCACCGGGGCCGGAAGCGTGGCATCTTTTCGGTTCTGGCTTTAGTGGTGGTATGCCAGCGCCCTCTCAGCGCCAACCTGGGGCCTCCAGCACACGCGGTGATAGTCCACGTAGAAGAGCGTCCGTTGCGCACGTTCCCTCAT
>NW_013574631.1:0-260 GCF_000499745.2 Eimeria mitis | reverse complement strand
GCGGCCGTCACCCGTCTGTGAGCTCTCTGCCGGGGAGCGCGCCCCTTTCTAGCTCTGCTTCGTTGCGCGGACCTGCCATGGGTGGTTTTCATAGGAGGGGGCCAAGTGACCCCCGGTACGGCTCCCTCCCCCGAATGGGCCGTCATTCGAGCTTGGGAGCGCCGGGGCCGGACCCGTGGCATCTTTTCGGTTCTGGCTTTAGTGGTGGTATGCCAGCGCCCTCTCAGCGCCAACCTGGGGCCTCCAGCACACGCGGTGAT
>NW_013574630.1:2342-2873 GCF_000499745.2 Eimeria mitis | reverse complement strand
GAGGGGCAGCGGTTGGTGTTGCGGCTGCCGGTGCTGCGCAGGAGAGAATAACTCGGCAAAGTCAAAGAAAGCAGCAGGAGACAAGCCACAAAATATGACGCAACAAATGAAGAGGAGCACATCAGAAGGGACCTCGCGCCGAAGGTCCTTCTTCCCAGGTTTGGAGCTGTAAGCGAGATTCCGCCTTTGACGGCCCCAAAGACGGGAGTCCATGAAATAAGCAAAGCCCTCTCAAAAAAATCAAATAAACAAATGTAGACGAATCCCTCTTCGGAGAAACGCTTGAACGGCAGAATGAACTATTCTCGAACACCTGTCACCTCATAGGCCTGGGGGGCCCCTCGTCGGGCCCCACAGCCAAGCAGGGGCTCGCTGCAGTTGGCAACACCAGTGTTAAAAAGGGCTAAATTGGCTCAGGAGATGGTGGGAGAGCGTAATGCAGATGTAAAAATTGCCTTCCTGTTCGTGCACATTGGACCCTCACACGGAAAGGTGCCGGGCGCGAGTCGTCCGCGTCGTTCGCGATGAGCG
>NW_013574630.1:620-2335 GCF_000499745.2 Eimeria mitis | reverse complement strand
GCCCCGTAACCTCGCAATGTCTGGCTTCGATCTTATCCGACGGGCGTAGGACCATCATAAGCTATGGTAGACTCAAAATACTTCAGATATGGGCTTACTGACTAGCAGCTGACCTCCTGCCCAGTCTCCAGGCGTCCTGAGCAGAGCGGCCCAAGGGGTGGAAGCTTACGTGGAGAGGAAACGGCTGATGAATTGCAGAACTCCTTGATGCAATCCCTGCAGCACTAATGGCGCATGCGAGCACAACCAGATCCTCTTTTTGGTGCATGCGTTAAGAGCATAGACAGTTGCCAGATGCATAGCCACCAGAAGCCAACCTACGTGCAAGTAGAAATGCATGCACCAACTTTACTCCACCGTCGCCTTAGGCTCGTTGCTGGAACGTCTTTCTCAACTGGTGCCTGGCGCAGCTTAGTGAGAGCTTCTCAAATATCTCTAGACATCGTACGTTGTTCCTGCCCATATGTGTTGGCAGCTCCCAGTTCGCATAATTGGTATCTGGCATAACTAAGCACCAGCGCTACTCGTGTTTTGACTACTGCTTCCCAGCCAGCGCTCTTCTCTGCGCATATGACGAGGAACAGTGCAGTCAAAATTTGGATGCCACGTACAGTATGAGTAAACGACATCCAACGGACCTCGGCGTATGCATTCTCTCCATGGGAGATCGTGAAATGAATGAACTGCGTGTGAATGGCTATGTTGTACTGCCTCTTAACTGCGGCTTAGGTGGTGTAACAACTCCACTGGCAAAAACGTTGCTATCCTCTTGAACGGATGAAATGGGATGCATGAAAACTGGCCTGAACCCTCCTTTTTCTTCTGTGGCATTCCTTCATCTCGCCATGTTTGAACAATTGTGGCGACGTGGGCATTATATACTGGCAGCAGCAGTTGAGGGCAACGCGTGTGGGGGTGGCTTCAACAACCCTAACATCCGCCGTGGGATGTTAGGGGTGTTAATGCCATTTCCCCACGCGTCCCTGCAAGAACCAATTCGCATGGTGGAACGCNGTTCGGCACGAAAACCATTATTGCAACGAGGAGTTCTATGAGCACAATAAAATATAAAATAGCAGGCGCATGTGCAGTTGTTGCTGTCTCTCTCGTTGATTCTACTCTTGCCAGCGCTTCCGTTGACGCCGCCCCTGTAGCGGGGGCAGATTCTGCTTAAAAACCAATTTTGATAAGGGCGGGGGGCCGCGGCACTACCAAGACGTTAATAATCGCTGCCGCCCCCGCCCCGCCCTCTACACTGCTTCTTTTTCCGCCTGCACTGGCGCATGCGCTTGTTGCTGCCAGTGCTGCTGCTGCCGCTGCTGGGGCCAGAACAACCTGTCTTACGTGATAGATTATGGAAGTTTAAGCTCCTTGGTCCTGCTTTCGTTCGACCTCTTCTTGCAGCAGACGTGCCACCGCTGCCTTCACCTGCTGTGTGCGGCTTGCAGAAGCAGACGCCTCCGTCACTTCAGTTTCTTCTTCAGTTTGTGCAGCAGCAGCTGCCCATTCGATTGCTCTTGCCGATATAGTGGGGTGCTTAGACACCGCAAGATACACCAAGCTAGCGGCAGCAGCACGATAAGCCGCTCTCCTTGTTTCAGATAACTCGAACGTTCCCACTGTCCCAGCTGGTGTTGAGCCGGGTGTCTCTGCTGCCTCTGCTGCGGGCTCCGCAGCTGCTGATGACTCAGGTGTTGCTGCAGCTTCTGCTGTCT
>NW_013574630.1:0-597 GCF_000499745.2 Eimeria mitis | reverse complement strand
TACTGTGCGGTCTAATGGTACAGACTGTGGCAGTGCTGCTCTTGACTCTGGTGGTGCTGTTTTACCTGTGTCTGCCAGTGAATGTGGGGCTAGTGCGGACGAGTCTGGCGTCGCTGCTGCTGCTTCTGTTGCTGCTTCTTCTGAGTGCGCTGCCGCTTCTTCACCAGCTTCTGCTGCACCAGCACTTGACTCTGATTGCGCCGCTACTGAATGCGTTGCTGTTGTCCCTGTAGCTGATGCTCCTCCCTGTGCAGCTGCTGCAGTTGGTCCTGACGCCTCCACATTTGCTGCTGCCTCGGCTTCAGCTTGAAGTGTGAAAACCCCAGCAATGACAGCGCCAAGTGCAGCAACCAACGCCTCGGAAAGCGGTGATAAGTCGCTGTCGTTGGGGACGATTTTATCTTGAGGGGACAGCTCCATCAAGAAGGACTCTAAGGTCCTAAGCGGGTGGCTCTGCAGTGCTTCTACTGCAGATAGTTGCCTCCGGCAAACGTAGCTGCAACTGCTGCTGTTCCCACCCTTGGGGAAACTGTGTGGAGACAGCGAAGGAATCAGACAGGAGACAGCTGCTGCTGCAAGAAGACATGGAAAAGAATC
>NW_013574629.1:2849-3054 GCF_000499745.2 Eimeria mitis | reverse complement strand
AAGAAAAAAAAAAGAAAAAGAGAAAAAAAGAAAAAGAAGGAAAAAAAAAGAAAAAGAAAAAAAAAAAAAATAAAAAAAGTTAAATAACTTCTGTTGCTGCTGTGTAAGATATTTGCAGCCGAGCAAATAAAAAGGAGACAGAATAAAAAGGAGACAGAATAAATAAAAAGGAGACAGAATAAAAAAGAAAAAAAGAGAAAAAGAC
>NW_013574629.1:330-671 GCF_000499745.2 Eimeria mitis | reverse complement strand
TGCATCAGTATTCTTTGTGTAATCAGTTCTTTGTCTGTCTGTCTCCATATATTTATGCTTCCTACCACCACCATCGTCACTATCCGCAGCTGCTGCATCAGAGGCAGCAAACGCTCTGCTTTACGCATGCTAACTGCAGCAGCAGCAGCAGCAGCAGCACCAGCAGCAGCAGTAGCAGCAGCAGCAGCAGTAGCAGCAGCAGCAGGAGCAGGGGAGGAGGAGGAGCGGTGGCAGCAGCAGCAAGAGCGGGAACAGTAACAGCAGCAGCAGCAGCAGCAGCAGCAGCAGCAGCAGAGCAGACACACACACACAAACACACCACACAAATATATAGTATATAT
>NW_013574629.1:0-230 GCF_000499745.2 Eimeria mitis | reverse complement strand
ACCAGCAGCAGCAGTAGCAGCAGCAGCAGCAGTAGCAGCAGCAGCAGGAGCAGGGGAGGAGGAGGAGCGGCAGCAGCAGCAGCAAGAGCGGGAACAGTAGCAGCAGCAGCAGCAGCAGCAGCAGCAGCAGAGCAGATACACACACAAACACACCACACAAATATATAGTATATATATATATATATATATATATATATATATATATATATATATATATATATATATATATA
>NW_013574628.1:2839-3144 GCF_000499745.2 Eimeria mitis | reverse complement strand
AACGGCTGGGGTTTTTAGGGTTTACTGATTCCGGTATAGAGTTCATCGGATAGGGTTTAGGGTTTAGGGTTTAGGGTTTAGGGTTTAGGGTTTAGGGTTTAGGGTTTAGGCAGTGCCGGCGGCAGCGCGTGGCTCGAGCGGGCAGAGGTGTATGCAAAGAAGAAGAAAAACAAAAATAAATAAATAAATAAACAAATAAATAAATAAAAAATAAATTTATAAATTTATAAATAATAAAAAATATAAATAAATTAATTAAAAAACAACAGCTGCATGTACACCCCAGCGCGGCACGCGCAGGCTGC
>NW_013574628.1:2683-2795 GCF_000499745.2 Eimeria mitis | reverse complement strand
ATAAATATAAATATAAATATAAATATAAATATAAATATAAATATAAATATAAATATAAATATAAATAAAGGCAAAATAAACTAACCATACACAGCTAACCATCTATAAAACC
>NW_013574627.1:2804-2965 GCF_000499745.2 Eimeria mitis | reverse complement strand
TTTACATTTATTTTTATTTAAATTTATATATATATATTTTTTTTTATTTTTTCTTTTTATTTTTTTTTGTTTGCATGCGCATGCAAATGTGTGTATTTGTTCAGGTGTATATTTAATATATTTTTTGTTATTTTATTGGCGCCGTAATATAATAAAAGAAT
>NW_013574626.1:2683-3146 GCF_000499745.2 Eimeria mitis | reverse complement strand
TAGGGTTTAGGGTTTACGGTGTGATAGAGAGCTTCTGCTGCTTGTTTTATAATATGAGGGTTTAGGGTTTGTGGTGGTTTTGTTAATTCAAACAAAACCACCGCCTGCAGCAGACAGAGAGGAGCCTCCGCCTGCAGTGTATAAACAGAAAAAAAAAGAAAAAAAAATAAATAATAAAATAATGTTTTACTTCTATTAGGGTTTAGGGTTTAGGGTCTAGGGTTTAGGGTTTAGGGTTTAGAGGAGCCTCAGCTTGTAGTGTATAAACAGAAAAAAAAAAAAAACAAAAAAAATTATATAAAGGTGCGTTGCTGCGTATTAGGGTTTAGGGTTTAGGGTTTAGGGTTTAGGGTTTAGGAGATAGAGATACAATAAAGACAAAAAGATACAGAAAAAAAAGAAAAAGAAAAGAGATAAAGAAGGGGAGATAAACAAATATATTTACATTTATATTTATATATTT
>NW_013574626.1:2367-2583 GCF_000499745.2 Eimeria mitis | reverse complement strand
AAAAATTATATAAAGGTGCGTTGCTGCGTATTAGGGTTTAGGGTTTAGGGTTTAGGGTTTAGGGTTTAGGGTTTAGGGTTTAGGAGAGAGATAGAGATACAATAAAGACAAAAAGATACAGAAAAAAAAGAAAAAAAAAAGAGATAAAGAAGGGGAGATAAACAAATATATTTACATTTATATAATTATATTTACATATTTATATTTTTATATAGT
>NW_013574626.1:0-1042 GCF_000499745.2 Eimeria mitis | reverse complement strand
GCAACTGCTGCTACTGTTGCTGCTGCTGCTTCTGCTGCTGCTGCTGCTGCTGTTTCTTCTGCTGTCTTTGCTTCTCCTGCTGCAGGTCCATCAGCAGCAACCCCTCTGTCTTCCTCCTCTCTCTCGCTGTGCTGCTGCTGCTGCTGCTGTTGCTGCTGCTGCTGCTGCTGCTGCGATGCTTCTCTAAGCCACCGACCATCTGCAGCAGCAGCAGCAGCAGCAGCAGCAGCAGCAGGAGCATTACTATTCTCCTGAAGCCAATTGGAGCTCTCTTGCTTCAGGGTCTCCGCCAGATCACGAAACCTGCTGCTGCTGCTGCTGCTGCTGCTGCTGCTGTTGCTGCTGCTGCTGCTGCTGCTGCTGCAGAAAGAATAAGGGGGCAGCAGCGAGGGTAGAAACATCTGCTGGGAGAGAGAAGAAGGAAGAGCTATTTCATCTGCTGTTTGCTGCAGCACCTTGAGGTGTACAGACACCCCAGAAAGGCTGTGGGGCTGCTGCTGCTGCTGCTGCTGCTGCTGCTGCTGCTGCATTGCTGCTGCCATACGAACCAGCAGAGCCGCTTTTGTTAGATAGTGATGCTGAATACAAACAACAATATACATATATACATATATATATATATATATATTTTTTTAATGCTTTTTGTTTATTTATATTTTATTTGTTTGCGTATTTATACTCTTTTATATTTGTATTTGTATTTATATTTATATTTATATTTATATTTATATTTATATTTATATTTATATTTATATTTATATTTATATTCTGTATTTATATTTATATTTATATTTATATTTATATTTATATTTATATTTATATTTATATTTATATTTATATTTTTATATTTATATTTATATTTATATTTATATTTATATTTATATTTATATTTATATTTATATTTATATTTTTTATATTTATATTTATATTTTTTATATTTATATTTATATTTATATTTATATTTATATTTATATTTTTTATATTTATATTTATATTTATATTTATATTTATATTTATATTTATATTTATATTTATATTTATA
>NW_013574625.1:852-3056 GCF_000499745.2 Eimeria mitis | reverse complement strand
AAGTGCGCGGATACTTGTGCCTTCGAGCTACCTATAGATACTGAAGTGTCGAGTGTTGCTCGCTATTTCACTCTTGTTCATTGAACCGACTGTCTCTAGTGAATTAGCTGTGTAATGCAGCTTTTGTTGGATTTTTAGGTTGCTCCACCTCAAGCGTTGCAAGCAGCAGGAACTAGCTATTGTATGTTCGGTGGCGCGTGCACCTTCCTGCCTTTGTCTGCCTTCTATGAGCGCATCATATTCTTCCCGAAAGTGCAGCTTGCGCCTTCGCTTGAAACTACGTCGCCGTGCACCGTGCTCGTGGGGTATTGCATCCCATAGCAACAACTTTTTCGTTAGGCGAACCGGGCGAATACTTCTGTGTTGCTCCTCGTTCCTTGTTTGATCCTTGTATGCTGCAGCACCTCAAAGTGTGCTGTACTCGTGCAATTCGGACCACATGTCTCCGCACAACATGCAATCAAAATGATTGGGAGCAGCGCAGCGTGGTGTCAGAATGGTTTAATGTGGCTTAACAAAGAAGGTGAGCAACGCTCGCCCAATGACGCAACTGTGCGAGTGAATATTGGATGCGAATGCCATATGCCGAGATCTTTGCCAGTTCCTACACACATTTTCAACTATGCAGTAGCCTGACCGCTGTAGCAGCTTGTGCCGTTGGATATCGTTGGCTATCTTTACGGGCTCAGCCCTTGCGGTCGTTTTGGCGATTGCACTACGGATCCACTAACAGCAGCAATGTGTCAACGGCTTTATGCATGCACAGCGGGTCTCTGCAAACTGTTGGCACAGCATANCGCCTTGCCTGATGAACCATTTGGTTTGAATTTTGGGAGTTTCGGCCTGCGCACGCCGGGGATTTCTAAACAGGCCTTTCGTTTTTCGGAACATCGAGTATGTTGGCTGTTTTGTGGAACTACCTGTCAACCGACGCACAGCGTCAACGATCGGAAATGTCGCCAGCGCAGAATAGTGCGCGCTAGAGCTGGTATTCCGCGGTTAATTCGATGGCGCAGGAAGTGCGCAGATAGTTGGGATTACGGAGCACATGTAGATGCTGAAGTGTCGCCCGTTGCTCACCATTTCACATTCGTACATTCAACCGACAGTCTCTAGTTAGTGGTTGATGTAGTGCCGCTTTGGTTGGTCTTTTAGCTTACGTACGACCCGCATTCATCAGCGCTGGTGTATGTAGTGGACAGTGGTTGGCCTTCCCGCTTTTTCTGCCTTTTGTGTGCCATATAATCCCCAGCACTGCTTTTCATGCCATCTCCTGCCATGTTTTTGACGTTCGTTGTGGGCGTAGGAGGTGCCATGTCTTAGGGACAGCCTTTACGTAAGGAAATCAGGGCTAGTGTTTCGTGATCGCCACTTCTTCGGTCGGCTTAAGCTGCGCCACGCCAACAACAGTTGTTGTCCTAGTTCACTGCGTAGCACAAGTGTCCTCGCAGCGTGGCATCGGAGTTTCTGGATGCTTAATGCGGCCTAACCAAGATTGTGAGCAGTGTCTGCCCAAGGACGCAACAGGGCAAGCGGCTCGTGGATGCAATATCTAAAACGTGCCATACGTTCTGTTGTCCACGTGACCGCCGACGCGTGGCGACTCCGATAGGCACAAATGTCACGAAACCAAGAAGGGTGGGCATTAGAGTTTGACTTGCGCAGTTGCTTCGACGGTGCAGGAAGTGCGCGGACAGTGGGATTACAAGGTATTAATAGAAACTGAACATGGGTCCTCCTGCCCATCACATCAGATGTGTATATTGGATTCGACGCCTCTAGTNTAATAGAAACTGAACATGGGTCCTCCTGCCCATCACATCAGATGTGTATATTGGATTCGACGCCTCTAGTTTGCCAGCGATGCTCTGCACTTCCGCTTGGAGTTTAAGCTGGATCCGACTCAGCATGAGTTAAAACAAGCACAAACTAGACGGTGCATCTTTACTCCGCCGTGCTCCGAGCTCCTTGTCTCTGCTCTGTGTGAGTGAGCTGCAGTCTCGAAAGCACAGGCACTTGCGCCTTCTCTTGGCATTTCATAGACGCGCGCCGTCTAGGCGGGAAGCCTCGTACCCTAGCCAGAACGGTTCCTTTAGGAGAGCTGCGCCGTGTTTCAGTATTGCTCATTGCTTGACTGTTTTTACGCGGAACGCGTCAATGTCTATTGTTTTGGTGCACTGCAGACAGCGGGTGGTTTCGCAGCG
>NW_013574625.1:279-752 GCF_000499745.2 Eimeria mitis | reverse complement strand
GTTGCTCATTGCTTGGCTGTTTTTACGCGGAACACGTCAATGTCTATTGTTTTGGTGAACTGCAGACAGCGGGTGGTTTCGCAGCGTGGCGTCTGAATGGCTGCGTTGACTATGGTTCCGGCGTGCTTCTGGAATCTAGGCTGGCGTGCTACGCATGTAGATGAGTTTGTGTATGGAGGCACCTAGGTCGACCGTATTGGGCCATCGCTTTGGGTGTACCAATACTTGCCCAGTTTAATGAACCTTGTCTCAGTGCGCCGTGCACGTAGTAGGGGTCACCTATGGGGAAGCGCAGCACGCGTTATCCGGATTCACAGGTTGTACGGCACCAGCGCGCTTACCAACAAGCAGCAGATAGAGCCGCCATTGGAGTGTATGGGAAGGGGGGAGTGGACGCGAGCGCGCCTTTTCACAGGCATTGAGTTGGTGGTGCTAGGCAGAATCTAGGGCCGAGGCGGATCCTCGTGTCTTGT
>NW_013574625.1:0-179 GCF_000499745.2 Eimeria mitis | reverse complement strand
CTGTACGCCACCAGCACGCTTACCAACAAGCAACAGATAGAGCCGCCATTGGAGTGTATGGGAAGGGGGGAGTGGACGCGAGCGTGCCTTTTCACAGGCATTGAGTTGTTGGTGCTAGGCAGAATCTAGGGCCGAGGCGGATCCTCGTGTCTTGTGGTAGTTTTATTCGCCTTCGTGCT
>NW_013574624.1:2373-2878 GCF_000499745.2 Eimeria mitis | reverse complement strand
TATATATATATATATATATATATATATATATATATTTATATTTATATATAATATAAAAACAGTATATTTATTTTATTTTATATTTATATTTATATTACTATTATATTTAATTATTTTATATTATAGGAGGAGACGAATGCCTAAACCAAACTTGCTGCTGCTGCTGCTGCTGCTGCCGCTGCTGCTGCTGCTGCTGCTGCTGCTGCTGCTGCTGCTGCAGGCTGCGCTGCTGCTGCTTGAGTGTGGGCTGTCTCCTTTGAGTTGCTGCTACTGGCGGCAGCTAGCAGCAGCAGCAATAGATGAGGAGACAGTGGAAATATATATAAAAGAGCTGCAGCAGGGAGGAGACAAAGAGAGACAAAAGGAGACAATGCTGCAGCGTGCTGCTGTTGCTGCTCTTGCTGCTGCTGCTGCAGCAGATCACTCTGCTGCTGCTTTTCTTTATACTCTCCTGCAGCCACAAAACACAAAAAAGGATATCTCCCTTGCTGCTCGGTTCGTATTC
>NW_013574624.1:2162-2315 GCF_000499745.2 Eimeria mitis | reverse complement strand
TGCTGCTGCTGCTGCTGTTGCTGCTGCTGCTGCTGCTGCTGCTGCTGCTGCTGTTGCTGCTGCTGTTGCTTGTATTTATATGTGCTGCTGCTGCAGCAAGTTGCTGCTGCTGCTGCATTTAATTATTAAATCTGCTGCGTTAGTATAGGGTGC
>NW_013574624.1:0-364 GCF_000499745.2 Eimeria mitis | reverse complement strand
TTTTTTTTTTTTTTTTTTTTTTATTTTTATTTATTTATTTTTATTTATTTATTTTTTTTATTTATTTATTTAATTTATTTAATTTATTTATTTATTTATTTATTTATTTATTTATTTGTTTATTTAATTTGTTTAATTTGTTTGTTTGTTTAGTTAATGTTTTTTTATTTGTTTGTTTATTTGTTTGTCTGCTTGCTTATCTATTTCTTTTTTTTATTTTTTTGTTTATTTATTTATTTATTTATTTTATTTTTTTGTTTATTTATTTATTTTTTAGTTTGTTTGTTTATTTATTTATTTGCTTATTTATTTCTATTTAGTTGTTATTTTTATTGGTGCTGTTGTTTATATATATATATATATA
>NW_013574623.1:2862-2968 GCF_000499745.2 Eimeria mitis | reverse complement strand
CCCCCTGCTGCTGCTGCTGCTGCTGCTGCTGCTGCTGGTGCTGCTGCTGCTGCTGCTGATGATGATGATGACGACGGTGATGGCGGTGGTGGTGTTCTCCCTCCTG
>NW_013574623.1:2320-2744 GCF_000499745.2 Eimeria mitis | reverse complement strand
CCCTAAACCCTAAACCCTAAACCCTAAACCCTAAACCCTAAACCCTAAACCCTAAACCCTAGACACTAAATCCTGGGCTCTAAACCCTAATTTATGAGCCCTTATTTGTAAACTCTGTTTCACAAACCCTCATTCATAAACCCTAACCCAAAAACCCTAAACCCTAAACCCTAAACCCTAAACCCTAATTCACAAACCCTAATTGATAAAACCCTAAACCCCAGGATTGCAGATATATCTCTTATAAGACAGAAACCCCAAAATAAAGATAAAGGCCTTTCCTCGCGAGCATTTCAGCCCAATCGAAGATCTAGGGTTTAGGGTTTAGGGTTTAGGGTTTAGGGTTTGCTGGGTAGATCTAGGGTTTAGGGTTTAGGGTTTGAAAGCGATCAGCCCCGTGGTGCAGCTGCAACATCTCTCGCTT
>NW_013574621.1:14999-17362 GCF_000499745.2 Eimeria mitis | reverse complement strand
GTAGTCATGTTTTCCGTCCAGCTCAATGCGTGGTGGCAGCCTGTTCATACCTCTCCAAATTGCTAGGCAGATACAAGCAGGAAACAGGCGATCACTCTGCTACCACCGGATGGTTGACATATACCTCATGAACATTTTCGACCATTGTCGGTCTTTCAACCGTAAGCGATCCGACAGGGTGCCCCCCGCAGGCAGCCTGGCTGTTTTTGCCTTTGGTATTATGTGCTTGGTTCGCGTTTCCTTGGTGAAGCCAAGTCCTCCTGGTCGGAACGTATTTAGAAAAGACGTAATGGACCTGCAGCTGTGTGGGCTCTGTGGGGATGTGTATTTTGCGCGTCCAGATTCGGCCTCGGTATGACGCAGTCCTTTCTGGCGTCGAAAAGCCCCGATGTTCTTGCCCAGTGCGTGTGAATATAGTGGAAACCGATGGTTCCGGTTGTGCAAGCCTGAGCATTAACTACGTTCATTGCTGGACGAAGACAGGTTCGTGTTTGTGACGCATGCTGTTCGTGGATGTTTGTGTTGACAGCCATCCGCACGGCGGATAAGGATGTGCATTTGTATGCATAGGCAGTCGTGCGACCGTTTAATAGCACGTAGATGTTTATTCTGCTGTTGGAGTGCGCCGTGTCCCGATTGCTTCGTCCCAGCGAAAAGCAGAAACTATATGTTTATTAGGGTGCTGGACTGTGCCTAGTCCTGATTGCTTCCAACTTGCAGGTGCAATCCTAAGTTGTCCTGATGAGCCTCGCTATTCTTGCAGTGAAGATAAACAGGGGCCGCGCTAGCGAGTGGTGACAGTTTTCCTGATCTGCGCGGGCTTCGGTTGGTACGTTATTCCTGGTTGGAATAAGCTTCGCCTGCGTTGTATTTGGTGGAGAGACAAGAGGGGTGCATGTCTCAGCATCGTGGGGTTTTGCAGTTTGTGTGCGCATATTTACGGCAACGGCAAAGCGATGCCTTTTCTGGCGTTGCGGCATCGCGCTGTTTTGTCCAGCACGCTTGCCCTTGGAGGCAAACTCATTTGCTCGGCGTGGTTCTGGTTACCGTTATGCTTCAGCTCGTATGAGAGCAGACATGGATGTGCTGCTGCATGCATTTAGATTTACAGCGTTGCAGTGCGGGAACAAGCGCTTGATTGTGTTCGTTTGGCTGCGCGCTTCTTTTGTATCTACTGGGCACAGCGTTTCGGCGCGGCGGTCCGGCGCTGCGCTGTGCGTGAGCGGTACAGAACGTGGCAAAACAAACGTTTTCAGATAATGGGTGAGGCACTGGCTGCAACGCAAGACTTGGTAAGATGCAGTAGCGACAACGCGGCGTTTTGTTGTTTTGCATTGATATGCCTTCTTCGTCTTTGGGACTTTCCTGCTCTTGTTTCTCCGAACCAGAAACGATTGGACACACTCAGCGCAGCCAGATGCACCATCCTGCAATGTGTGTTAAGTTTTGCCTTGCTTTGCTCGCCCTGGTTGAAATTAGCTTTGTCGGCCGACAGCCGTATGCAGAGTATTTGGCAGGGAACTGGTGGACGTTCACACGTGAGTATCATGGGCTTCCGCAACTTGCTTGTGCTCGTGTTTACGAAAAATGTGGGCAAAACCTATTCCGACGTTGCGCGGCGGCGCTGTTTTCCATAGGGAGTAAGCACGTAGAGGCAGATTACTTGCTCAGCGAGCCTATGACTTCGTTCACGTTCCAGGCTTCCTGAACAAGCATAGATATATAAGGGACTTCTCGCAGGGGTTCCGAGCAACAGTGCGGGAAGGTCGCTTAGCCGATGCTGCTCCAACCGTCTCCGCCTTTGACATCAACTGGCGCAGTGCATTGCAGCGCTTCTGTATGTGTTAGCGAGACCGCATTAGAGATATCAAACAGTCTCAGTGAATTGGTGCTGCAGTATGTGTGTAGCGGAGTACTTACTAGGGGACAACAGTGACTTAGTTGTGATTCGCGTCAAGGTTTCGCCGATATCCCGTCTTCTTTCTCGAGATGTATGGCTCTGGTTGGTCTCTCGACAAGTCGTGCTTGGACAAGGACACTGGGAGCCACCAACCGCACCGTCCTGTTGTTGGCATTGTGCTTTGGCTTCTGCAGTTGCCTTTGTTAAAGTCGGCGTCGTTGACTGGTAGGAGGGCGCACAACATTAGGCGTCGAACTGGTGGACGTCGACGCGTGAGCATCGTGGGATTGCGCAGCCTGCGTATGCGTTTACTGCAAAGGCGAGGCAGAACCGACTCGCGTGTTGCGCCTTTGTGCTGCGTCATACAGGCAGTAGGCACTTGGACGATAACGCATCTGCTCGGCGCGGTTATGGGTTCCTTCACATTTCACGCTATCTCATAGAGGCGGCACTTCTAAAGTCT
>NW_013574621.1:14352-14899 GCF_000499745.2 Eimeria mitis | reverse complement strand
CACTCAATGCGGCCAGCTACACCGTCCTGCAATGCGTGTTAAGCTTTGGCTTGCTTTGCTTGGCCTGGTCAAGATTAGCTTTGTCCGCCGACAGCCATATGGGTATTTGGCAGAGAATTGGTAGACGTCCACACGTGAGTATCATGGGCTCGCGCAGCTTGCTTGTGCTCGCGTTTGCGAAAAATGTGGGCAAAACCTATTCCGACATTGCGCGGCGGAGCTGTTTTTCATAGGGAGTATGCACTTAGAGGCAGATTAATTGCTCAGCGAGCCTATGACTTCGTTTACGTTCCAGGTTTCCTGAGCAAGCAGGAATATATCGCGGACTTCTCGCAGGGGTTTGAAGGAGCAGTGCGGGAAGATCGTGTAGCCTGTCCTGCGTTAACCGTCCCCTCCTTTGAAATCAACTGGTTCAGTGCATTGCAGCGCTGCTGTACGTGTTCGCGAGACCGCGTTAGACATATGAAACAGTCTCAGTGAATTGGTGCTGCAGTATATGTGTAGCGGAGGACTTAGTACGAGACAACTGTGACTTTGTTGTGATGCT
>NW_013574621.1:12770-14306 GCF_000499745.2 Eimeria mitis | reverse complement strand
TATGGCTCTGGTTGGGTCCTTGTTCAAGCACGAGAAGTGCTTGAACAAGGACACTAGGAGCGGGTAGCATCGTCCTGAAATTGGCATTATGCTTTGGCTTGTGCTCTAGCCGTTGTTAAAACCGACGCCGTTGAAGGATATGGGGGCGCGCAATATTTGGCGATGAACTGGTGGACGTCGCTGCGTGAGCACCACGGGATTATGTAGCCTGCGTAAGCGTGCGTTTACAGCCAAGGCGAGGCAGAACTGATTCGAGTCTTACGCGTCCGCGCTGCGTCGTACAGGGAGTATGGTGCACTTGCAGGATAAGTCATCTGCTCGGCGCGGTTATGGGTTCCATCACATTTCATGCTATCCGGTAGAAGCACGAGTGCATATGTGCATGCATACAGGGTTCAGAAGTGCCAGCTGGGGAAGAAATTTGAGTTTGGTTTGCTAAGTATAGCGGCGCTCCGCTCCGCTGACATCTACTAGGACAAAGCATTGCTGCGCTCCGGCATGCACTTGTGAGACAGATTCCGAGTTTACAAACGACTTCACTCATTTGGTGAGGCTGGATATGTGCGCCTCAATATGCGGTACGAAGCAGGAGGCAGGAACGTCTTCACGACGATTTGTGTGAATCGTTTAGTAGGACCGACGGCTATATCGGTGTGCATGGTGTTAGGTGTCCTCCAGACAGCGGGAACGGCGGATAGCGTCCCGCTGTCCAAGGCGCGACCGACACAAATTGCGTACACAGGCATGGCGCTTGTGCGAAAGAGCGCGGGCCCGTTGCGCATTTTGCAGGTATTGGGTAGGACACAAGGAAGTGGAGCCCGAAGCGAATGCAGGTGTTCTTGGACCGGCACGATACGTCAAGCCGCTCTACGTTCGCGATAGCTGTGATTAATGAATGCGTCGCCAGGCGTGTTTGAGCTCGGTATCTCACGGCAAAGTGTTCACAGCACTCCAACAGAATAGGCGCAGGCAAACAGGAAGCAGTTCATCAGTCTGCGCGCACCAGATGTCTTTAGTGCGTGCTCAACATTTTCGAGTACCGCTGGTCTTCCAGCAGGAAGAGATTTGAAAGGGGGTGTATCATGCAGCGAGCTGCCCCTCCTTTACACTCGCACTATGGCTGCGCGTGGTTGGCTTTTCCTGGTTGGAAAAGGCTTCGGTTGGCGATAGGAATGTGCGTAGTATTTGGCGGAGCGACAAAGGGCGTGCATACGTCAGCATCGTGGAGTTTTGCAGTTTCTGTGCAAGGATATATGCCAACGGCATGGCGATGCCTTTTTTGGCGTTGCGGCATCGAGCTGTTTTGTCCAGCGCGCTTGCCCTTAGAAGCAAACTCACTTGCTCGGCGTGGTTATGGATACTGCTATGCGTCAGCTTGTATGAGAGCAGGCATGGATGTGCTGCTGCATACATGCAGATTTAGAGCGTCGAATTGCGAAGACAAGTGGTGGATTGTTTTGGCTTGGTTGTGCTGTTCTGTTGTGCTTTTGCCCAGTTTTCCTGTGCGGCGATGTGCTTTTGCATATCTGATATTGA
>NW_013574621.1:12093-12670 GCF_000499745.2 Eimeria mitis | reverse complement strand
GTTGTGCTGTTCTGTTGTGCTTTTGCCCAGTTTTTCTGTGCGGCGATGTGCTTTTGCAAATCTGATATTGGCGCTGCGAACGATTTCAGCTAAATGGTGAGGGAGTTTGTGTGCAATGCAATACGAGGCAGGAGACAGTAGCGATTGCCCGGGCTGGCAGAGCGGAAAACGTGGATTATGGAAGTGCTGATGGCAGTTGAACGAAAAACACCTGATCTTCCAGCGCAGTTTGAATGTGTTGGGTAGGACGAAGGAAAACAGAGCCTGTGTCGCAGGCGGGTCCTTCTGGTGTTTGACGAGTCTAGTCAAGTTATGTTTTTCTTCCGAGTACATCTCATGGACGCGTCAGTAAGTTTCGTGCGTGCTCGCGGCCTGACTGCAAAGTGCAGACGCCACTCCGGCATGGTAAGCAGGGGCAGACGAGCAGCTAACCACCGCTCTGCATGCACGTGATGTTTTTCGTACGGCTTGAGGATTTTCAATTGCGTTAGCCTTCCAAGAAGAAGAGATTCGAGAAGCACCTCCCGATGCATCCAGCCGCGCCGTTGTTTTAGTTGGCAGCAAGGTTGCCCGTTGT
>NW_013574621.1:10933-11993 GCF_000499745.2 Eimeria mitis | reverse complement strand
TCGTACGGCTTGAGGATTTTCAATTGCGTTAGCCTTCCAAGAAGAAGAGATTCGAGAAGCACCTCCCGATACATCCAGCCGCGCCGTTGTTTTAGTTGGCAGCAAGATTGCCCGTTGGTCTCCGGCCCTGGCTAACACCAGCTCCGTCCGCCGAGAGGCGCATACGCAACTTTTGGCGGTGAGGTAGGGGGCCAGGATGCGTGGACATTGTAGGGTAATGCAGTTTGTGTGTGCACGTTTACGGCTATTGTGAGGCAAAACAGATTTTGGCATTGCGCCTGCACACTGTATTGCGCAGTCAGTATGGACTGAGAAGCAATCTGTATTGCTTCGATTATGGGTTCGTTTACACTACAGGTTGTCTGAAGGTAGGCATCGATTTATGTGTGCATGCGAGAATGTTTATTATTGAGTTACTCCCGGAAAGCAGTGGGAGTTCGGTTTGCTGTCGCGGTGCTCTTCTGCACTATTATCTACAGGGGCAGTGTTTGGGGGCGTCCGGATAGGCGGTTACGAGACAGAGTGCTGCACTACAAACGACTTCACTGGATTGGCAAGGCAGCTTCTCTGCAGTACAATCCATGGTAGGTGGCAGAGCAGTGCGTATGCGGTGATTTACATCCGAACAATGCAAAGAGCGATACAGAGCCCGGTTGCGTTTGATGGTAGTTGCGTATTGCCTAGGTCGGCTCGCAGCCGAACGCAACCGCAATACGAGTCGCCTAAGGGACCATGGCGCCTTCACGAAGTGAGGCGAAACCTGTAGGTCCATGTCTAGGTATTGGGTGGGAAAAAAAAGACGGGATCCGCAGGCTTTACGGATGTTTCCGGATTGGCGAGACTAGACAAGCTGTTGTGTGGTTGGAGCGGCAGAAGTGCATGAGTGTGCCGCAAATTTGCGTTCGAGCTGGGCATGTAGGTCAGAACGCAAAAGGCAGCCCAACATAAAAGGCAACGGCTAACGGGAAGCAGGCTCTCTTCCTGCGCACAGCGGATATTATCCGTAGGTCTTGAGGACTTTGAGTACTGTGATATTCAAGAAGCGAATCGATTCGCCAAG
>NW_013574621.1:10240-10833 GCF_000499745.2 Eimeria mitis | reverse complement strand
GATGCGAAACCTGTAGGTCCATGTCTAGTATTGGGTGGGAAAAAAAAGACGGGATCCGCAGGCTTTGCGGGTGCTTCCGGATTGGCGGGACTAGACAAGCTGTTGTGTGGTTGGAGCAGCGGAAATGCTTGAGTGTGCTGCAAATTTGCGTTCGAGCTGGGCATGTAGATCAGAACGCAAAAGGCAGTCCAACATAAAAGGCAACGGCTAACGAGAAGCAGGCTCTCTCCCTGCGCACAGCAGATATTATCCGTAGGTCTTGAAGACTTTGAGTACTGTGATATTCAAGAAGCGAATCGATTCGCCAAGCACTTGCCATGCAGCCAGAAGTATCATTATTTCGCACTTTGCACCTATGTTGCGTTTTGGTCGTTTCCCCTGGTTGAAATAAGGCCCGTCTGCTGATAGCGGTATACGTAGTATTTGGCAGAGACGTAGAAGGCGTGCATGTGTGAGCACCATGCGGTTATGCAGCTTAGGTGCGCCTGCCCACCGCAACGGAATAGATCGCCGACTCTGGCGTTGGCACTTCGTGCTGCTTCACACAGGGAGTGCGTTTTTCGAAGCAGACTCACTGCTTGACGCACCCGGGC
>NW_013574621.1:9352-10140 GCF_000499745.2 Eimeria mitis | reverse complement strand
CCCGTCTGCTGATAGCGGTATACGCAGTATTTGGCAGAGAGGTAGAAGGCGTGCATGTGTGAGCACCGTGCGGTTATGCAGTTTAGGTGCGCCTGCCCACGGCAACGGAATAGATCGCCGACTCTAGCGTTGGCACTTTGTGGTGCTCCACACAGGGAGTGCGTTCATCGAAGCAGACTCACTGCTTGACGCACCCGGGTAATTTGTTCGTTTACTTTGCCGGCTGCTCTATCGGAGGCATGGATGGTAATGCGCAAGCAAGCAGGTTTGTGGAGGTACTGCCGGAGCAGTGGCTGCATATTTTGCTCGGTTGTGCTCTGCTTTTGTATATACTGGGGTGTGGTGTCCCGACACTGCGTTTTGCGTTTGCGAGAAACATTCTGACACTACGAACAATTTCAACAAATTGGTAAGGCAGTTCATGCACGACGCAATATCTGGTAGGAGGGAGGAGTAACAGCGATGATTTGAGGGAAACGTTTCATAGTATTTACGGCCAGCCTCTTTATGCGTGAGAAGTGGCGTTTTGCGGATGGGGTGTCGCAGCCGACGGCGCGACCAGCACACACTGTGCAAATGCGCGCGGCGTTGTGCACGAAAGAAGTTGGAGTCTATAGCTCACTGTGAAAGTATTGGGAATGACAAACGAAAGAGGAAGCTTAGATTCGTCAAGCCACTTTGTGGTTTCTGGAGTAGTCATGTTTTCCGTCCAGCTCATTGCGTGGTGGCAGCCTGTTCATACCTCTCCAAATTGCTAGGCAGATACAAACAGGAAACAGGAGATCACG
>NW_013574621.1:8871-9252 GCF_000499745.2 Eimeria mitis | reverse complement strand
TTTTGCTCGGTTGTGCTCTGCTTTTGTATATACTGGGGTGTGGTGTCCCGACACTGCGTTTTGCGTTTGCAAGAAACACTCTGACGCTACGAGCAATTTCAACAAATTGGTAAGGCAGTTTATGCACGACCCAATATCTGGTAGGAGGCAGGAGTAACAGCGATGATTTGAGGGAAACTTTTCATAGTATTTAGGGCCAGCCCCTTTATGCGTGAGAGGTGGCGTTTTGCGGATGGGGTGTCGCAGCCGACGGCGCAACCAGCACACACTGTGCAAATGCGCGTGGCGTTTGCATGAAAGAAGTTGGAGTCTATAGCTCACTGTGAACGTATTGGGAATGACAAACGAAAGAGGAAGTTTAGATTAGTCAGACCGTTCTGC
>NW_013574621.1:8704-8771 GCF_000499745.2 Eimeria mitis | reverse complement strand
CATTTGCCATGCAGCCAGAAGTATCATTATTTCGCACTTTGCACCTATGTTGCGTTTTGGTCGTTTT
>NW_013574621.1:8519-8604 GCF_000499745.2 Eimeria mitis | reverse complement strand
GCAACGGAATAGATCGCCGACTCTGGCGTTGGCACTTTGTGCTGCTCCCCGCAGACAGTACGTTATTCGAAGCAGACTCGTTGCG
>NW_013574621.1:2416-8391 GCF_000499745.2 Eimeria mitis | reverse complement strand
TCTGCTTTTGTATATACTGGGGTGTGGTGTCCCGACACTGCGTTTTGCGTTTGCGAGAAACATTCTGACATTACGAACAATTTCAACAAATGGGTAAGGCAGTTTATGCACGACCCAATATCTGGTAAGATGCAGGCGTAACAGACGGTGAATTGAGGGAAGCGTTTCGTAGTATTTACGGCCAGCCTCTTTATGAGTGAGAGGTGGCGTTTTGCGGATGGCGTGCGGCAGCCGACGGCGCAACCAGCACACACTGTGCAAATGCGCGTGGCGTTTGCATGAAAGAAGTTGGAGTCTATAGCTCACTGTGAAAGTATTGGGAATGACAAACAAAAGCGGACGCTTAGATTAGTCAGACCGTTCTGGGGTTTCTGGAGTAGTCATGTTTTCCGTCCAGCTCAATGCGTGGTGGCAGCCTGTTCATACCTCTCCAAATTGCTAGGCAGATACAAACGGGAAACACGCTATCACTCTGCGGGCACCGGATGCTTGAGATGCACCTCTTGAACATTTTTGCCAACAGTACGCGATCCGACAGGGTGCCGCTCGCAGGCAGCCTGGCTGTTTTCGCCTTTGGTACTATGCGCTTGGTTCGCGTTTCCTTGGTGAAGCCAAGGCCTTCTGGTCCGAATGTATTTAGAGGAGACGTAATGGACCAGCAGCTGTGTGGGCGCTGTGGCCATGTGTATTTTGCGCGTCTAGATTCGGCCTCGGTATGACGCAGTCCTTTCTGGCGTTGAGACACTGCGATGCTCGCGCGCAGCACGTACGAATATGGTGGCAACCGAGGGTTCCGGTTGTGCAAGCCTGAGCATTAACTACGTTCATTGCTGAACGAAGACATGTTCGAGCTGGTGGCAGATGCTGTCCGCGGATATTTGTGTCAACATCCATCCTTACGGCGGATGCAGATGTAGGTTATTGTGAATAGGCACTCGCACCAGCTTTTAACACCACTCATATGCTTATTTTGCTGTTCGGGTGCGCTGTGTCCTGATTTCGTCGTACCAGCGTATAACAGCAAGCATATGCTTATCAGGTTGTTGTAGCGCGCCTAATCCTGATAGCTGCCGACTCGCAGGTGCCATCCTAAGTTGTCTGCTGAGCCGCGCTATTGTTGCAGTGAACATAGGCAGGGGGCGCTAGTGAGTGTCGAAAGGTCCCCTGATCCTCGCGAGTTTACCGCTGTCAACAGATAAAGTCAGCAAAGAAGCATAAGCGCGGTTGTTCCAGATGCTGGGACCAGCGGATTGCCAGCTGTGAAGGATTGGGCAATGAAGCGGCATTGCACAGTCGGTCTGTTAGAACATGTTGCTCTCCCTATAGACTGCAAGGGCGCAACAAATCCTGCAACAAATTAAATGGTTCAAGGCATCGGGTAGGGCTACGTGTGAGTGGCAGTGTATCCCCGGTGGATATGCATCATTTTAGCAACGCCGTCGTTGCACCTCCAAATCATAGGGTCCAGAGACAAAAGTGTCGGGAGAGTTTGCACATGGATGAGCGCGTGCATCGCGAAGCCTTTATGGAGAACGGGACGGTTTACATTGTCGTTTGATTACCCAGGCGGCCACTATGTTTCTTGTGTTTGCCGAACGCGCACCCTACCGTTTTTGACGCATGGACGACAATTTCCTGGCGAATGAGTAGATTCAGTCTGAATAAGCTCTGGTATGCGGATGGATTACAGAATGTTTTGATGAGTTGCGCCTCTATGCAGTCCGCGCATGTTCCCAAAACAGCTGCTGCTCGGATCCACAACTACTTCTCGTAACCTACACATTTAGGTTCCGACACTATCGGGCAACAAAGGCTGCAGGCATTGGTGTATCCATGGCAGCGCGTCAGACCGTGTACTGACTAAAGGTGAGATAGGCAGCATGAACAGCTGTTGTTGAACTCCAGAACTATCACTTACCCACGCTGTGAATCGTGTCAGGGGTACTGAAGGGAAGGGGAAAACCGCATCAATGCTTTGGCTTGTTGGTACGAACGAAAGGAATAATGTTGTTTTACCAGGCTTTATGAGCAGCAATCTATCTGTCTATCCTCTGGTATGAGCTGGATAGGGCGATCAAGCTAGCTGTAGAGCAGGCTTCAGCCTGAAGGGGTTTAGGCTCGCTCAGAACTCATACGATACTGAGTATTTGCTCCGATTGTGATGTTGTAGGTGATAGCAACGGTTGCATGCTAAGCGGCAGGTATTAGGGCTCTCATACTGTTTTCCCACCCCCTTGATTGTAATAGTATTCGGAGATAGTGCGCATTCACTTACGCAAGGACTGTTTAAAGCTCCGCAGCAGTCAACCAATATCATCTGCATTGTTGCTGGCAAGGTAGAACGCAATGAGGTCCGTGCTACTGCGCTTGCGTCCTTCCCCATAAGCCTTGCATTGAATCCAACCCAAGACATTTGTTTAGTGTACACGCGGCTGGGATTGTAGGGCTCGAACGTTTGGCGTCATCGTGGCGCGTGCAGCAGGACAGGGGTGAATTGTTGCTCACGAGAATGGATGTGTCCAGATAGGGACCTCGGTTTGCAGCACACCGAATTGAATTGGGTTCGTGTCAATGTGTATGGCATCTCATGTTTAGGAAGTGCGGAAATGGAGACGTTTTACACGGCGTTGCTCCGGGTAGAACCCTCAAATAGTCAGAATGCTCTATCTGGCTGCTTTTGTGAATATGTTGAGTGGCTGGCACGTCTTGGTTTAGGCGCAGGACAACTGGATAGGCCCAACAGGTAGCAGACGTCAATTGCTTTCTTTCCATGATGAGTCCACTATGTTTAAGCGTGTTGATTTGTATTTTGCGAATACCTCGCATGCTGACCATCTGTAAACGGGATGCAGAGGCTGTGCAGCAACTACGCGGAACGTCTTGAGATGAATTTACGACTGCCTTTTACGGATATTAGATTCTGCGCTGAGGCGGCATTGAGCCCTGCCAGCCTTTCCATACACTGCCATGTTCAATGACGGTAGTAATCAAACGTGGGTATTCGGAGCACCCTTGCACTATCATGGAAACCAGTGAACTACAACTGAAAATGCGGACAATGTACCGTAACATTGGTTCTCACTGAACATGCGCGAAATCCTGCCGATAGCTGATGCAGCCGGGTCTAGCATGTATTTGGGTGTCGCTGAACAAGTTCCCGAACAACTTAATATGGGGCGACGAGTGCGTCGTTATGGAGAAAGCATAATATCTGCTTCGAAATATTTCTGTGGCGTTTAGGACGTACGCACGTACTCATGCTGGCAAGAGAGATGCGAGGTGTCGCGGCAGTCCCCAACCACAAGCTAGAACAGGAAATGTACATACATGCCGAGGCATGATTTGTCTTGAACTGCTCTTGCAACATGAAGCTTAATATGCTGGTTGATTTGGCTGTTGAGCGCCAGCCACCAGCGAGGTGTTGTATCAACAAAACACTAGGTTCTATCTAGGTTCTATCTCGTGTTAGTTCGGCGCCGTGACGCTAATCCGCCTGCATTGTGGGGCGAATCCGTCTCAGACTTTGCTGTCGCGGCCTGTTGCGCCCAGCAAGTCTGCCCCTAGATGCGGGTGCATATGCTTGGCGCGTTTGCGGGTACTGCTACGATTGAGCCTGTCGCCCTTCAGGCGTGCATACATATATGGAAGTTTTGGTAGAGTCTTGCATATACAATGCGAGAATAGGAGGAAATAGCTTGTTTTTCTGCAGCACTGTTTGGCGCCACGATAGGCGTTTGCAGCGGCTGACAAACGAAACGATTTCAGTGGACTGGTCTTGCATTGCATATGCAATGCAGTACGTGCTGGGGGGCAGGAACGCGTAAGCGGTCATTTGTGCCAAATGTTCAGCAATTCAGCTCCTTTTTCCACGGCAATTCCGACTCTCTCTTACTTCCTCACAAGGAACGTTTCGACACGAACACCCCATGCAGCCAGCTGTTTCGTCCTGCATTTGGGCTTAAACGCTGGGTTGGTCCGCTTGCCCTGGCTGAAATCTGCAGTGTCAGTCGATACGAATATCCGCAATATTGGGTGGCGAGCTTGTGAACCTGCGCGTGTATGCAACGCACAAACCGACATACGCGTATGTATGTGGGCTTGTGCAGCGTATGTGTGTGCATGTCTGCCTGATGTGCGGCGAATCCGTATCTGGCGTTGCGATCTTTCGTGGGTGTGCTCAGCAAGTATGTCCCGAGAAGTGAGAGCTTCGGCGCGTCGCGGGTACGGGCACTTTTGAGGTTTAGGCTGTCTGGCGGCAGGTATAGGTATATAGGAAGCTTCGCACAGAGGGCTGGAGTTACGGTGGGGGGATTGAAGAAAGTTGCTCGTTCTGCTTCAACTATATTTTGCTTTTGTACCTGCTTGTTCACGGGGTCTCGGTTCTGCGGTATATGTTTGCAAGACTGAACCTTCGATATGTTCGACTCCCATTTGTCTCTCAGGGACAAACGCTTCGTCAAAGGCAGCTCATCTAGCCAGCTGCATCGTCGTGCAGTTAGGATTAAGCTTTGGGCTGGTTTGCGTGCTCTGGCTCACCCAAGTTTCGTGAACGATAGGAGAAGTGGGAGTATTGGGCGGAGCAATAGCTGAGGTGCGTATGCGAGGATCGTCAGGGTGGTGCAACTTGCGTTCGTTCATATACGGCAGCAGCGCATCGGAGCTGCACCTCGGGCTGCCATTGCGCGTTTGCGTGCCTATCAAGTATGCCCCTCTATGTGAATGCATCTGGTGTGCGCAATTACAGCTACTGCTGCTGCCCAGTATGCCGGAATGTACGCGCGGATATAGATGGATTCGCGCAGCGGTTTGGAAATACGGTGTGATACTCACTGTACTTTGCCTGTGCTTTGCCTGTGTCATCCTTTGGTTCCTATTGGTTCGTGATGTAATGGCATTGCGGTGTCCGCGCACGTGGCCGCATTTAACCGTGCAAAGGATCTGCGTGGATTGGTGCTGCAGTACATCTGCAGCGCAATACTCGCTAGGATGCAACCTGCACGACCCGGTGCTCCGTGTCAAACAATGGGTGACTTAGCTACTTGGGCTTCTACCTTTCCGTGTATCGCTGCCATCGTGGCAAGAACCCATTCGATAAGGACATCTCGTGCAGAGAGGCGCAGTCCCTTGCAGTTGACACTGAACTTTGCATTGGTTTTCTAACGATGGTTTAAATACGCTCTGCAAGCCTATGGGGGTATTGACAGTACTTACAGAAGAGGGGAGTGAGGAGCATGCATGGGCAAAATCGCGCTCTGCAGCCGGGGTGAGCGTGCTGACGACAGCAGTGTGGCGAAGACAGATCCGTCGTTGCAATAGCGCGTTGGCTTGCCTGCCCAGCCAGTATGTCACTAGGCGGGCGTGCATCTGTCTAGTGCTATTGCGGGTAATGCTGCCGTCAAGGCTGTCTGGTGGCAGGCATGAATGCAGATGGGGATTTGCGCAGATGGTTGAATTTAAGATGGGCGGAGGGGAGGAAGTAGCTGCTTCTGTTTCAACCGTGTTGTTTTGCGGTACCTAGTGGTTCAAGGCATAACGGCACTGTTCAGCGAGGATGCGCAGCAGGAAGCGGCAAGACAACTGATGTCGGCGGGTTTGTGCTGCAGTAACTGTGCAGCTGAGAGCGTGATGGAAGGCACCATGACGGGACCTTTCAGTGATTCCTGTCACCCGGCCACTGATACGCGTTTTTGCCTTGGGGGTTTCCGACTGTGCGTGGCTTGCCAGCAAAGGTCGCCTCGGTATGGTCACCTCATGCAGCCAGCTGTATCGGCATGCAGCAAGCAGTCGGCATGGTCTGTCTCGCGGTTGCTGGGTAAACTCATATCTGGCAGCGGATAGGCGTGTCGGGCATGATAGGCGGAGAGGCAGTTGAGGTGTATGTGTGAGCATCGTGGGGCTGCGCAGCTTGCTTTCGCACATCTACAGCGGGAGCGCGGCGAAGCTGCATGTGGCGTTGTGATGGCGGGTGGGTGTGC